>NC_140965.1:5945827-5950827 GCF_056783735.1 Eptatretus burgeri | reverse complement strand
CAATGTTCCTTTAAACGGTGTTGAAAATGATGTGGTTATTGGTGGTGAAATGTCTGCAGAACGTACGGATGAATCATCACCAACACCAGCTTTTCCAAAGCCTGAACGAAATTACGTTTTGACTCCTCATAGTCACACCACAAGTAATCAAAATACAGTTTCTGTGACTCCGGTAGAGGTACCCGATGAAGGGGTACAAAAGGACGTTTTAGTAGTCATATCTCAGGTCAAGGAGAGTGCAAATCAGTGTTCGCAAATAAGTTCTCCACATCACCCGGTAGATCCCTTAGAATCGTTTTTAAATGAGGTGATAAAAGATCAGAGCGAATTTTGCGAACCTGATGGATTCTTATCTGGATTGTCTGATTCAGAGGTTAACATAGAGGTGGCGGATCTGTCCCAGTCGTCATCTGATCATTTTGAAGTATCTCCCCAGCGCATTGTAAGCTTCCTTAATGAGACGTTTAGGCAGCGGAAAGTCATCATTCAGAAACATTTTCCTGACTTGCCTACCTTTCTGCAAACGGCAAGATTTATAATTAACAATCACGAAGATTTTGAAATGACAAAACTGCAAATTCATAGACTAAGGAAACTTATTACCAAAGTGAGAACGGAATGTTCACAACAGCAGCCAAATTACCTTGATATAGGATGAAAAGAAAAGAAGTGGTGGTGTGGCACCTCAAACATTTTTGGAGGTGGTGCCAACCATTTACGTAGGATCCAAGTTAAGAACTTAGTGTTTCAGAAACATATTGATATCTGCTTATTGCAAGAAACACCTATAACGGAGACTGCACAGCCTGAATGGCTTCGTCTTAATAAAGGACAGTGTTTCTTTAGCAATCTGTCCTCTGTTTCTGCGGGAGTGGCTTTTTTGCTTCGTCCAGGGTTTGTTCCCGACTCATGTAACTTCCATGAAATAGTTAAAGGTCACTTGGCATCCTTGGAGTTGGTTTATCGAGGTTTTCACCTCACCTTTCTCAATGTATATGCTCCGAGTAGCAGTGGTGCTCGTAAAGATTTTTTCATACGTTTGGTAATTACCTTCACACTATACCCTTTGATCATTAACCTCCGCCAACGAAGATGGACGGAGGTTACTGTTTTCACCCCTGTCTGTTTTCTTTGTTTGTTTGTGAACAGTATTACGGAAAAACTCCTGGACGGATTTCGACGAAACTTGGTGGGGGGATTAGGTATGGTCCAAGGATCATGTTATTAGATTTTGGACTTGGTCCAAAGTCCAATATGGCCGCTATAGTGGCCATTTTGAAAAAATATTTGAATTTTTGTTTTTGCATTTCTACATGTTTTAAGTGATTTCCAACCAAAAAAAAAAAAAATTTGTTAGAGAAAACAAAAATTGCAACTTTTTTTCAAAAATAATTTGGTTTTATTTGAAAAATATTTGAATTTTTTTTTGCATCTCTACATGTTTTTAAGTGATTTCCAACCCCCCCCCCCCCAAAAAAAAAAATTTGTTAAAGAAATAAAAAATTGCAACTTTTTTTTTCAAAAAAATTTCCATTTTTTGGGGCATTTCTACATGCGCGTCAATCTGGTTTGGTTTATTCAATCGTGGTTCAGTAGAGTCTGATCCGTTTTGACCTACAATGAATAGGATATCAGGTTCACTTAAGTGACCCAGCAGTATTGGCGGCGGAGGTTTTGCACTCTACCGAGTGCTCCCCCTCTAGTTTTGTTTGTATTGGAGGAGATTTTAACTGTACGTTTGAACCAAATCTAGATAGAAACACACTAGAACCACATCGTGAAGCTCATAAAGATATCTAGTTGTTTTGCATCACTTAGTCTGCTTGATGCATGGCGCATACAGCACTCGACAGTCTCTCAATACACGTGGTGCGGTGTGCTAACGGGTTGATCACGCTCGCAAGGCTTGATCGATGGTATATAAATTCTATGTATAGAAATGTACTAGTATCTTGTGAACATTTCCCTTCCAGTTTCTCTGATCACCACCTGGTAGTGCTTGGCCTATCTTCTTCTCAGTTGGTTCATAGAAGTGCTTATTGGACTTTCAATACTGGCCTATTAGAAGATTGCTCTTTTACTGAAGTGTTTCATTGTTTTTGGAAAACACTTGTTCATAGAAAATCTTTCTACTCTTCTGTTCATTTATGGTGGGACAATGCTAAAACCCAAATCCGTGTTTTTTTGCCAATGTTTTAAGTCGTTCTACACAAGTATGAATAAAATTCATGTCTCACTTTTAGAAACTGAAATTTTGCAATTCGAGAGAGAATTAGCCGAATCCTCAAAACGGTAGGAAAATTCAGTTATTACTGGAAAAAAAAGCATATCTCAGAGAACTGAATCACGAGAGAGTAATGGGGATGTCAGTCAGACTTAGAATTCAAAATATGAAGTTTTCTGACACTCCAACAAAAATTTTTTCAGTTAGAATGTTTGAAGAAGTCCCAAAGGCGGATTGTTTCCCAGGTAGATGCCACAGGGAGCATTACACAAAATGAGGGTGTTGTAAGAATTCTTGGAAAAGGTTTATTTTCTGAATTATTTGCGGATAAATCCGTGTACAAAGATATTGATGTGAATATGACAAATCGTGTACCTGTTTTGAGTAGTGACCAGCGTCAACGTCTTGAAGTGTTGCCCATCCTGGAGGAACTCAGTACAGCTCTGAGTAGCCTTGAACATGGAAAAACCCCTGGGATTGACGGCCTTCCAGTGGATTTTTTTTGACAGCATTTTGGGACATTTTTGGTCCAGAAGTACTGCTGGTCCTGCAAGAAAGCGTACAATCTGGCATATTGCTTCTCAGCTGTAGAAGAGCGGTGGTTTCCCTCCTCCCTAAAGGCGGAGATCTCCGGCAGGTCGAGAACTGGCGTCCCATTTCATTGCTGTGCTCGGACGATAAAATTTTGTCCAAACTTCTTGCCAATCGGCTGAAGAGTGTAATTGGAACTGTTGTTCATGCTGACCAGAGTTATTGTATTCCAGGAGGATCAATCTCTGATAACATCTTCTTAATCAGAGATTTGATTGACTGTGGCCTAAAGGAAGATGGGGTTGGACTAATTTTTCTTGACATTGAAAAGGCTTTTGACAGTGTTGATCACACCTACGTTTCATGTTTTGCAAAAGTTTGGGTTTGGTGAAAAGTTTATATATTTGGTTAAATTGTTATACAACAATATATCAAACTTATGCAAAGTAAACAATTTTCTCTGTTCTCCTTTTCAGGTTCAGAGGGGCGTTCGGCAAGGCTGTCCTTTGTCAGAGTTACTGTTTAGTCTTTCACTCGAGCCACTTCTTATTAATCTTAGACTCTCACTCTCTGGCTTTGTACCTTCTCCAGAGGAGCACCATATCATATTATCTGCATACGCTGATGATATCTGCATAATAATTAGGAATGATCAAGACCTAACCACTCTCCTTGAATCCTTACGTATGTTTCATCTTGCTTCATCTTTGAGGGTCAACTGTCAAAAGAGCAAAGCCTTGTGGGTGTCTTCAGTCACTCGTACATCCGGTAGGCGTCCATTGGCACCACCTCACTCACTTCCCGAAGGTCTAAGTTGGGAAATTGAAGGGGTCAAGTATCTTGGGGTTTACCTTGGTCCATACCAGTATTCTCTCATGAATTGGGAAGGAATGGCAGATTCCATTGCATTGCAAAAATGGAAACGTTTCCTTCCACAAATGTCCTTCAGAGGCCGTATACTGATTGTTAACGCCTCAGTTGCCTCTGCCTTGTGACATAGATTCATCTGCCTACAGCCACCGGACAGCTTACTAAAGGATATTCAGTGGATACTGGTTAATTTCTTTTGGGGAGGTCATCACTGGTTGAGGTGGGATGTACTTTGTCGACCCCTGTCCGGAGGTGGCCAAGGGCTCATTGACATAAAATGTCGACTGATGGCCTTTCGGCTGAAATCAATCCAACGATTGTTCAATGTGAAAAAACTGCCCTTGCGTCCCACAGCACAATGAATCCTGAGACAGGCTGGAATGCTCGGTTATGGCCTTGAGCTGTTTTTGATGGAAACTCAAAAAGTTGATGCGTCTCACCTCCTTCTGTTTCATCAAAGTCTACTAAATGCTTGGCAAGCCGTGGTGGTGACCCGCCAAAAGGAGTCATATGATGTTCAAATGTTTGCGGGAGAACCCTTGTTTCTAAACTCACTTTTTCCGAATGTTCCCAAAAGTCGTTTTTTTCCCCAAAACTGCATTACAAGTAGTATCAAAAATGTTTGGCATCTTCGTGACTCATCCAATCATGCCTGGAAATCCGCCAAGGAAATTGCTGAGATTACCGGTACCAGGTCAATAAGAGTTGTAAGCCAAGTACTTGTTGAAGTTATACGCACATCCTTTAGATTTGGTTTGAAGTGGAGTACTGAGGTGAAATGGGTATCCCATAATCCTTCATTTCCTAATTTACTGGTTAGTTTCACCAGTTCTGCTCTGTCTCAAGCCGGGTGTTGTTCTTTTCTACTTGGTAACCACGAGAGTAAATGTATGTATCAGTCATGCCTTTCGGTTCTTAATGTAAACACTCCGACAGCAGGAGAAAGTAGATGGAAAGCCTTGTTACCGGATATCGCCCCCTCTGAACCTGAATGGAAATCGATGTATTACACACCTACAACAAAAAGGTCAGGTGATCTACAATGGAGACTTGTTCATGGGGCATTACCGACAAACATTTTTGTAAACCGTGTAGATGTTACTGTGTCGGTTCTCTGTCCCTTCTGTAACACCACTGAAGATGTGTTTCATGGGTATGTTGATTGCATACGATTGTGTGCTTTTTTTGTTCTACTGAAGAACGTATTCCATCGAGTAAATGTTCGGTTTTTCCCTCCGGGTTTTTATTTTTGGGCTTCGAGTCGCTTCGGCAGATGAAAAGTTAATTTTGTTTTTGAATTATGCATTGTCAGAGGCTAAACGAGCAATTTACTTGTCCAGAAAGGCAAAAGTCAAAGGAAAACCACCAGAGCAAT
>NC_140965.1:5928327-5940827 GCF_056783735.1 Eptatretus burgeri | reverse complement strand
ATGTGACAACAATATCCCAATCACTCCACCAGTCTTGCCTGCTTGGTAGAGTGGCAAAAAGGAAGCCATTACTCACAAAAGCCCACCTTGAGTCCCATTTGAGGTCTGCACGAAACCACTCTGGAGATTCTGAAGCCATGTAGGAAAAAGTTTTGTGGTCTGACGAAACCAAGATGGAACTTTTTGGCCTAAATGCAAAACGTTACTTTCGGCACAAACCCTACACAGCACACCACCCAAAGAACACCGTCCCTACTGTGAAGCATGGTGGTGGCAGCATCATATTATGGGGATGTTTCTCATCAGCAGGGACTGGGACATTTGTCAGGATAGAAGGGAAAATGGATGGAGCAAAATACAGAAAAGTCCTAGAGGAAAACCTGCTGCCCTCTGCAAGAAAGCTGAAATTGGGACGGAAGTTCACCTTTCAGCTTGCCAATGACCTGAAGCACACATCCGAAGCTACACTGGAGTGGCTAAGGAACAAAAAGATAAATGTCCTTGAGTGGCCCAGGCAGAGCCCTGACCTAAATCTAATCGAATATCTGTGTCATGACTTGAAGATTGTTTTCCATCAACGCTCCCCACGCAACTTGACTGAGCTTGAACAGTTTTGAACAGAAGAATGGGCAAATATTTCCCAATCAAGGTGTGCAAAGTTGGTAGAGACCTATCCCAACAAACTCACAGTTGTAATTGCTGTGAAAGGTGCTTCCACCAAGTATTAACTCAGGGGTTGAACACTTATTCAACCAAGATATTCTAGTTTTGTATTTTTAATTGATGCTCAACTGATGCTCAACATTTGAAAGGATATAGGTCAGACAATCAAAGCTGGGAAGGCAATGGCAAACCACCCAGCATAACCAAGAATCTGCTTCGGTGGCACCAATGCTCTGTCAAGAGTATGGTGCATCAAATCTGTTGTCTGATTGTGTGCAATAAAAATTAATATTTTGTAGTACCTCTCATGTCTACACTGCCAAATGTCTACCAAGCACATGCTGAATGAGCAAACAAAGTCCAAGTATATCTGGTGTGACACATTAGTGGGAGATCTGCCAATTCCCTTTGTTCGAAGCAGTTTTTTTTCACTGCTGTGGCTCATGTGGCAGGATGTCACTTGGGCCACAGCAGTGTGCTGATTGGGCTGCATGCGGCCTGCGAGCCGCGGGTTAAGAACCACTGGTTTGTAGTAATACATAAAAGGAGTTCCACCACGGTGATTCCCGTGCATTATACAACAACAAACATCACCTGCCACGTGAACACATTACCTTCTGCATTACCATAGCACAACCAGTGAGCTAAGATTCAAAAATGAAACACTGAAAAGTCTGTTCTCCAACCTGAGCATCACGGTGACGTCACTACCAACAGTGACGTCTACTGCGACCCACTGTCGATGGTGACATCTCAGTGACGCTCATGTTTTTGGACTCTTGATATATATATATATATATATATATATATATATATATATATATATATATATATATATATATATATATATATATATATATATATATATATGTGTACGTATTCTTCATGTCCTTTACCTAATTGGCACATTGTGCTCCTTTATCACTCTACAGATGTCAATCACGAACAATGACTTGACGTTTGTGAAGATCCACGCCACATGGGAAATGCTTTGCAAATACGCGGAAGAAATGAATATCCGAATGCCATTCCGGTGGGTTCTACCTTTGCTTGGCTTGGACCGCTCGAATCTTCCTTCAGCCTTACACCATTAACACATTTCGATATCGAGCACTGGCGGAACTTGAGTTTTTAAAATCAGTCATATCAAAGGGACCTCTGTGTTTTTGCTCCTTATCTGTTAACTCTACTTCTTTGTAACTAAATGCATTGCCATTGCTACTAACTTGACACTTTTTCATTCTTTACTCACCATCCCAACAATGCTGTTGGTTTAACTCCATTCCCTACTTTGTTTCAAGGCGAAAAGGTGTGGTGTACAAGGACAGACACCACCTAATTAGCAGGTGGGTGAATTGCTGTTGCCATGAATCTTGCTTTGGCAAGCAGCATCGGGTTCACAGGGACTGCGACTCGTGAGATGCACACTGACCTAAGCATGAGATGAGCGTTCAGCACAGTTCCATGGATGTGACAGAATGAAGTTGTTGAACAACCTCCCACCTCCCCCATCCCCATAAATGGGGAATTTCATATAGTGCAGCACACTGCTGCTGTGTTTGTAAACATTCTGACTCACTGTCTGTACACTCACTGCTCTGCCTGAAATGGCCCATGTCCGTTCAGAGTGCAGGAGAGTTTAAAGAGGTTCCATCGGTGGATTCCCAAGAACCCCATGAATCTGGACACAAAGAACCTGCCTGACCTGGAAGAGTTGGAATGTTACACAGCGCCATTCACCCGACAGCGCCTACACCAGTACGCATTTGTCAATATACAGTAGTTTCACTTGTCATGGTGTTTATCTGAGTTTAACCTGTTGTTGGGGTTCTTTTATTTATAAAATGAACATTTAGGTTCTCGTTCTAGCTTTGGTCCTTTGTTCTGTATCCATATGTTCTTGCCTGCTCGTTTCCTATTTGTTCCAAAATCAATTCAATGTTCAGCTCTTCCAAGAGCCTTGATGTCAGTATTATAAATGCTACTCCTAGGAGATGACCTAACATAACGATGCATGACGTTGATGTATAGTCGGTGTTCAAGGTAATCTTTGATCTCTTAACTGCCACTGTGTGTTTTTGGCTTGAGCCTTTTCGTATCTAGGTGGGCATACGCTGGCCAACATGTTGTATCGAGCATGTCCCTTGGGGTGGACACAATGTTTGTCCGATAGAACACAACCTGCATATTTTCTTGTACATCCCTGTGGCATTTTGCAATGTCACGAGGGTGGACCTCGTTAAAAAGCAAGCTCAGATGATGGATCGGGTTGAGCGGATATCCATTCTCTTAAACTCCCAAATGGTTTGATTTATAGCTGAAGTGCACCAGGAAAGTAAACAAGTAAAACGACCTTGATTATGAACAAATAGTTTATGATAGGCAGGCAAGGACAAAAACCAAATGACAGAATCATAAATAACCAATGATAAAATCAAATGGCGGTGCAGGCAGTCAAAGGGAAAAAAAAAATTAAGAAACACGTTAGTGCTGTTGGAAGAGTGCTGGAACCAGGACACTGAGAGCGAGAACTAGGAATAGCTGAGAGATATAGAGAGATAGCAATAGAGATTGATATGACTGTCAAGTTTTTACTCTTTAGTCCAGTGAAAGTGCCCTGGGGCATGAGCAGAACCAAGAACACTCGTCCTGTTGAAACATAAATCTTTTGCACTCTGAAGCAGGTTATCCTCAAGGAATTGCCTGTGTTTGGCTCCATTCATTGTTCCATCTACCCTTACAAGTCTCCCAGTCACTGCCGCTAAAAAGCATCTCCAAAGCACGATGCTGCCACCACCATGCTTCACGGTAGGGATGGTGTTAAATGGGTGATGAACTGTGCTCAGTTTCCGCCAGACGTAGCGCTTTGCATTCAGGCCGAAGAGTTTAATTTTCATCTCATCAGACCACAGATTATTTTGCCTCATGCTCTCAGAGTCTTTCATGTGCCTTTTTGTAAACTCCAGATGTACTGTCATGTGCGTTTTTCTCAGGAGTGGCTTCCGTATGGCCACTCTCCCATAAAGCCGAGATTTGAGAAGTGCTGCAGAGACTGTTGTCCTTCCGGCAGGTTCTCCCATCTCAGCCAAGGAACTCTAGTTCTGTCAGGGTGGTCATTGGGTTCTTGGTCACATACCTGACCAAGCTCCTTCTTGCGCAATTGCTCCGTTTGGTCGTACGGCCAGCTCTAGGAAGAGAATGGGGAGTTCCATATTCTTTCCATTTCCTAATAATGGAGCTCACTGTGCTCTTGGGAACTTTCAACACTCTAGCAATTGTTTTGTACCCTTCCCAAGATCTATGCCTCCTCACAATTCTATCTTGGAGTTCTATGAACAGTTCCTTGGACTTCATGGTAGAGTTTCTGCTCTGACATGCACTGTGAGACCTTGTATAAAAAGGTGTGTTTCTTTCTAAATCATGTCCTTTCTAAAATAAAATCATGTTGAATCAGCTTGGCCAGAGCAGAGATGGACTCCAACCAAGTTGTGGAGACAGCTCAAGACTGATCAATGGAAATTAGATGCACCTGAGCTCAAGTTGGAGTGTTTTAGCAAAGGGGTTGATGCTTATTGACGCAAGACATTTAAGTTTTTCATTTTTAATTACCGTATTTTCACGACCAAAAGGTGCACCGTGCCAAAAGGCGCAGTCTAAGTTGTGTGTGCCGTTCCTGTATTTGACACACACATAAGGCGCTCCTCACGATAGGGCGCGGGTTTTATATGAATATCCTCTACTACGTACGTCCGCCGTACAACAACACACTCACACAAGCACACAAGTGTGCGTATTTAAAAATAGATCGGGAGCAAAATTGAGTTTGGTTGTGCTTTATTAAAGTATTAGTTACAAAAATACTAAAACAATCAAATACCGGTAATAGTCTTTAATCAAATCCATCGAAATCCTCATCCTCTGTTTCGGAATCGAACTGCGCTAAACCCAACCTAGCAGGTCCACCTTCCTCGCCGTCAGAGTCACTTTCTGCACCGTGCGGCTCCTCCGAAATGATGCCGGCTTTAGCGAAAGCTCGGACAACAGTGCCAGCAGACACGTTAGCCCAGGCATCAACAATCCAGTGGCAAACTGTGGCGTAACTCGCCCGGCACTGCCTTCCACCCTTTGTGAAGCTGTGCTCTCCTTCGGTCATCCACCGCTCCCACGCCGCTCGCAGCCTCACTTTGAACGGCCGGTTCACGCCGATGGCTCGGCTGGATCCGTTTGTCGCAGATGTGCTTGCTGCAGTAGGAGCGGAAGTTTTCCATCATTTCTTGATAATCCGCCGGACGTTGCTGCGCTATCGTAGTCCTGGTCCGGATGGAAAAATGGCACCGTTTCATGAAGCGAAAGCACCAAGACGGACCTCCGTGGAAATGTTCGATTTTCATTTCCTCCGCTATCGATACTGCCTTCAGTCGGATCGTGACCGTCGAAACGCTCCTCCCACTTGCTCTTTGCTCAACGATCCACTGCTCAAGTCTTTCCTCCAACTCTGGCCACCTCGCCTTGTTTCCACGGAAACTCAGCTGCGTCTTCTTCACCTGTCGCAGCTCGTTTTCCAGCTTCCTCCACTTTCGAACCATCGACTCGTTGATCTGGAAATTCCTCGCCGCGGCTCGATTCCCATGTTCCTCCGCATAGCTGATCGCCTTCAGTTTAAACTGAGCTTCATAAGCGTGTCTCTTTGCCATTTTCGGGGTTGTTAAAACAGCAATGTTCTGCATACCGCACATACCTGTTCTTTTATACACACAAAGGGCGCACTGCACTATAGGGCGCGTCGCACATTTTGACAAAAATCTAAGACGTTTATATGCGCCTTATAGTCGTGAAAATACGGTAATTTTAAAAAAAATTCTGAAAGCATGTTTTCATTCTGTCATTAAGGTGTATTTTGTGTGGATCGGTTACAAAGAATTTCAATTAAATCCATTTTAAATTCAGGCTGCAACACAGCAAAATGTGAAAAAGTCGAGGGGTGTGAATACCTTCTGAAGGCACTGTACCATTGTCAAGGTAAGTGAATCTCTCCGTGACCTCAACATCTTCCTCACCAACAGGTACAGACAAGATAGCAGCATTCAAGATGTCAGTCAAAGCCTGGAACTTAGTTTTGACCCAGGAAACCCGTAATCCCAGCGACTCAGACTCCTCATTCAGCGCCACAAGAGCCCCCATGAGGATATCCAGAGTCTCCACAAAGATGACTGAATCATCTGCGAAATCAAGGTCAGAGATTATGAGATTCCCAAACAACCATCCCAAAATCCAGTCCATACGAGCACTGAAAAGTGAGGGGGTCACTACACACCCCTGATGAACTCCAGTAACACATGGAAATAAGTCGGAGATGGAACCACCACACTTCACAGCACTCTCAATACCAGAGTATAGTTCAGAAATCAGATTGATCAGTTTTGGTGGTACTCCAGGAAGACCAAGAATCCTACAGAAGACATCCTGATTCAGTGAATTGAATGCTTTGAGGAGATGAACATAAGCAGTGAGAAGCCCCTGCTTAAAGTCTCATCTGCAGGATCCGGAGAGCAAGGATACACTCAATCATTGACATCATTCTTTGGGGTAAAGCCTGACTGCTCTGAGCGCTGGTGCTCAAGCAGATGGTGGCAAATCCTATCAAGAATTATCCGAGTAAAGACCTTGCCCGGCACAGGGAGCAGCGTCACCCCTCGGTAGTGGTTGCAGTCTTGGCGATCATCCTTCCCTTTCCAAAGAGGGACAACAGGGCCCCTCTTCCAGTCAGTTGAGATGTTGCCTGCATTCCAGGCAGAGCACAGAACTGCATGCAACGACACGAGTACAGCATTTCCACCAGCCTTGAGAAGTTCAGCACGGATGTCACAGATCCCTTGGGCTTTACCCCTTTCAACTGGTTCACCACAGCCCGTGTTTCCACAAGCGAAGGTGGATCACAGTTGATTGGAGGGTCAGCAATCGGAATACTTACACCCCGAACATCTAACTCAACATCTGGTGGATCAGCCTGGTACAGCCACTCAAAGTAACTGGCCCAGCGGGCCTCCACTTCAGACTCCTCTTTCAAGAGCCCACCACCATCCACTCCAACTGCAATACACCAAAGGACGGACTTGGAGGAGCGCAATGCATGAATTCCTCTGTAAGCAGGATGACAATCACTGACCACAGGTGATGCTCTACGCCTTCACAGATTCCTCGCACATAGGCCTCCTTGTCCACCCTTAGCAAATGTGCAGTTTCATGCCTCAGCTCCCTTAACAGCTCAGCTCTCCCATTAAGCCTGATCAATGGTATCCAGTGTCCCTCGGGAGAGGTTCTTCTTCATTTGATAGTGGGTTCAATGACATTCACCGGCAACATCAAAAACAGGAGACTTTAAGGCACTCCACAACTATTCAGGATTCCCTGAAACAACCAGACCCCCCAATTCCCCACTCAGCCTGTTCGCAAACTCCTCAGCTACCCTCTCATCCTTGAGATTGCCAACATCCAGTCGAGGCTGGGATGGAACCATTCTCCCGGATTTGAGCTGCAACGTCAAAGTTGCTCCAACAAGCCTGTGGTCGGTATTGAGGAACTGAGCACTCCGCTGGACCCTGCAGTTCTGGAGCAGCCTCCAGCAACCATTAACGAGCACATGGTCAATTCCTTTGCCACACTACCAGCGTTGGAATACCAAGTCCAGCGATAAGGCTGTGGGTGCTGAAAGCATGAACCGGCCACCCTAAGTCCATGACTTCTTGCAAAGTCAAGGAACTTGGTGCTCTTTTGGTTCACAGTTCCAGACCCATGGGGACCAACATATGTCTCATAACCATCCTATCAATGCCAGGCGATACATTGAAATCTCCCAAGGTCAGAAGAGTATCTCTCCTGGGGCATTGATCAACCACAGACTCAGGCGTGGCATAGAATGCATCCTTTACGGTGAGATCACTCGCCTCAGTCAGAGCAGAAACAGAGATTAGGGAAATGACACCCAAGAAGGGGCGAATCCTTAGTCTCATAATAGGCTTGTTGACCGGTGTTACCTCAATTAATTATCATTGGAGTCAGTTTATTGGACACAGCTACAACTCCTTGGGCATGGTAACCATCAGAGCGACCAGACCAATAGTAGGTGTAACCACATGCCATGATCTCACCACTATCCGATCTCTGAACCTCAGAGAGTGCTGCAATACCGATGTCCAAACACTTGAGCTCAGATGATAATCAACAGGTGATCATCCTCTCTTGGGATAGGACATTCCATGTATCCACCCAAAGTGACCTCCTTAGGTTAACCAGATGAGACCGCCGTCTGGTGGATGACACTTCAGCACCACACCACCACACACCACCACAACCCAACCTAGGAAGGTTACCCCGTGCTTTTCCTCCTATCATCAAAGAATGGGGGTCCCGAAGGCTTTGCTGCAATCCCGTCATCTGGTGAGCTGCCCTGTAAAGGGCAGCTGCACAGGAGGTACTCCCACGAGTGGGATTTCAGTTTTCTTTGCGGTTTTTTATGTGTTTTTATGGAGGCTGTTGTGCAAATTCTGCCACCAACCTCTTGGAAAAAGGTAACGCAATTGCAGGAGGACATCCGCAGACACAAAGGGGTACCAGACATGAATATCCGTTGGCTCATAAGGAGCTACTCCACCCTTTGACAAATCTTGATTTAATCCTTGGTGTACACCGTCCTCACCAAGAAACTTGGTGGGGGAGACGGTTTTGTTGTCGACAATCGGACCATGAAACAGGTTAGTACAGGTTTACACGGCTCCTGTCGCAAGTCACAGATCTGATCTGGCCTGACCTGACAATAATGTATGAAGCAAGAGGTCATGTCTAAAGAGTTTAGATCAGGAACTTCGGGGAGCCCTTTCTAGCGTAGAGCCGAACATTAAAAGCCTGATCTGTTTCTCAAGACAGACGCAAGTTTCCCACTCATGCCAAACGAAAGTTTGGGCCTTCAGTTTCTCACTTGATTGTTTCTGGGAACAGTTTTACATCAATGATTTCACTGCCCTGTGATCTTTGATGACATATTTGAAAGAAGTGTTTTGAAAAAGATTAAGTTTACTTGTAATCGGCGTCCACAACCATCCTTGACCATGTTGTGGACCGTCAGCTGAGGCCCTCAATTTTTCACCTTCATTGCCTTTTATATTTGTTTTCTCCACAACCACATGAGCAATTGACATGAAACATACGAGCGTCTACCCATGGATAATTTTTTCACAAATTTACCTGATGCTTGGATGGAAAATGTGGCCAGAGTTCCAAAAAGTCTGTTTTCTGTCGGAATGGGTTGCATGGTGGTTCACGTATCGGGAATAAGCAACCTCGACCTCGCTTCACTCGGCCTCGGCCAAATAATCTCCTTTATAGGCAGAATGGTAATTTGGATTTTCTTTCATAGTAAAACTTTCGGAAACCACAGAGTTAATTTATATCATTTTTTTTTTTTAATCTTTCGTAAACCACTTGGAATCGTAAAAATATTTGAAATACACTACATTAGTTATAATTTGCTCATCTAGGTGGAAAAAGTGATTTTTACTCTTCCTTCCAATGACTAGTGAGTTAACAAAATCTACTACAGTACTCCTCGACTTGGTAAAATTTGGTAAAATCGTGCTGGGTGTGTGGAAGCGCGGCTCTCCATCGGAGGATCCCCTAAGGAAAATGTAGCAGAGCTGCAGCAGCTCTCCATAGTCCTCTCCTAGGGTCTGGCTCTTGACTGATCCACGTAGAATGATGTCATTTCCTGTCGCAGGTCACCCAGCATTCCAATGAAGAGCTCGTCACCGACGAGCTGGAAGTTAGCCTCATTGATGTCGGGCCAGCTCTTCTGTAAGCTTTTAAAGAGCCCCATCAGTTGCTCCCAGGGTGATGGAAAACACGTCTGACAGCATCACTTTGACATGTGATGGTGGCACACAATTCAGTCAAGGCCCTTGTCCAGGGCCTTCTCGAGAAGGGTACAGGTACCCATCCTCAGCCCAGTGTTAGGGTCCATCATGTCAAGACCAGTCCCTGGACCATGAGCTTTAGCTTCCAGTCCTCCAGTATGCAGAACCTTGTGTCACTCCTCCACAACATGGAGATACAATAGCTTATAATGAACCTGGAACACACACTACCATGGTTGAAGATGGAGACTGTGACACTGGGGGCTCTGTTCCGAGCAGAAGCGATATGCCAGTCCTAAACGGGGAAAAATGACGATATGAACCGAAAAAGTCATAAAAGGTAGCGAACGCTAAACATGCTCCGATCTGTCCAATTTTTTGCATGCAGAGTCCTGTTATCAGCTGAGCGGGGGCAACTTTATGCAGCGGAGTATTTTCAACATTATTTTTTTAACCATATAGGCTTGGGCCAGTCAATTGGGTAATTTATTCCCACTACAAGTCTTTCTTCTTCTTCTTTTGGCTGCTCCCGTTAGGGGTCGCCACAGCGGATCAACCGTCTCCATTTTGCTCTATCCTCCACATCTTCCATTGACACTCCAACCACCCGCTTGTCCGCATGTCCCACTATAAGTCTTTGTCATACTTATTTCCACATTTTATTCCTCAAGCTGAATGCCAAACGATGAACCAATAAATTCCACATTCCTGTTGCAACTTCAATCAAACGTCAGGCATGGACAGCAGGTTCATGAAGCTTTTGGGGGGGAAAAAAAAAACTTATTGCAGCTGACCCCATCAGAAGTAAGGTGGATCATATTTCAATTATGTCGATGACGAAACGGCAAAAGCCGAATCCACAAAAGTCACCGGTGGAAACACTCACATCATTTCATGATTATTCCTTAAACTCAATCTGTCTATTTTAATTACAAACAGCATCAATCCAATGACAAAGTAGAAGGGCACTTGGTAGAGTGCATACCTCCGCCACACAATGCATGATCCAACAGAACATATTGGGCCCAATAATTTTTGAAATATCATGCTACACTGTGTATTGTTTTTGGCACCATCTATTAATGGTGAAGAATCACTTAATAAATAATTATCGGATCCGAATTTGGATCTTCGCCAAAATTGAATCGATTCTTCCTTGTCACACACCCAACATGCCCAACAAATTTCATCCGAATCCGTCCAACATTTTGAGATGTACAAGGCTGGTGTTTGCTTCATGGTTAGGATGGCAGGCTTTGGATCCTAGGATCCTGGGGTCCCGCTTAGCTGTTGAATTAATACCAGGTGGGGTTAACTCGACCTGTCATCCTTCCGATGTCGGTAAAATAAGTGCCAGCATGCTGGTATCCTGTGTCAGAGTGGTGACCCTTCCAGGATTGTGCCCAATAGCCAAGGAGACTGCTTAAGCAGCACCAACTCTCTGCACAGAGTGTGGTCCCAATCTCCTCCTTTTGAGATATCCTGCACACAACCAAACAAAGAGACAGACAGGTGAAAACATAACGTCCATCCCCCTTCGGTGGTGGAGGTAATTAATAAAAAAAACCATTAATATACCAAATACAATGTTACAAATAACTGGTGATGTAAACAAAGATAAACGCCGTTCTGACGTTACATCCGGATTGGGAGCAGATGAGTACAGATCAAAACTCTAAATCATAATTGTATTAAGGTATTTATGAAACTTTCCACCCTCCTTAGGACAGCGCCTGGGACTCCAAAACGTTCCACAGAAGGTTTGACGGGGCTAGCTCCAAAACTGAGGAAGTAGATTGTGGGCGGACAGACAGACAGACAGACACTCGTGCTTTATAATAGATAAAGGTACGAATTCATCGACATGACCGAAAGAAGTGATGGTGTAGATATTTATCCTCGTCACCATGTAATGAATCTGGAGTGTGTTCAGTTACCAAGTTTCTTGTAGAGTGCTCAACAAGTGGTTGAAGCAATCCATTCAAAACCGTTGATAAGGAACGGCTGTCTTGGCAAGCGCTAGGTAGCTGCTTGGTTACTGAACACACCCCTCGACATCTTGACAGCATCCAGTCCATACAAAATGCTGAAAAAAGTTTCTTGTGTTTTTCAAAGTAAAGATTTCAAATATTAATCATGACATTTTGTTGTAATGAAAGTGTACTTTGTTCACATTTCAACGCGTTTTTTTAAATGAAAGACAATTATTTTATTTCCTCTGCATTATGAGAACGTACCTTCGTTGGGCTGTGTATGTTAGACTGCTGCCATGATCGCTGCAAACAAAACTTGCAATGCCTCGTTTGAGTTGTAATCAAAATGTGCCTTTATTTCCTCAAAACGGTACCTTTATTTAATTATGGAAGACGCATTGTTCAATCTTCAAATATACACCAGAGGCCTATGTGAGCCCTCAGAGCTATGTGGAGTGAAAAAATAGCGGCAATTTCAGGACGGCTGGAGGGAAAGGCGTGGCCTGACTAATGAGCGGTGCTTGTGACGCTGGGGAAGAGAGGAGAAGGCGTGGCCTGTAGAATGGGCAGAGTTTATGACCCACAGGAACTCAGCTTTTTTTTTATATATATATATATATATATATATATATATATATATATATATATATATATATATATATATATATACTGTATATGAAGATATATGAGGTTCATTGCAGAAGGGTGTGCACCACAATGCAAAAGATTAACAGGATGAATAAAATAGTGAGTGTAGGTACAAGATAACGGATGTTTTTGACGTCTATTTGTGCAAGTAGATTGTGTTCAATGTATTAGACGTGTTTCATTGCCTTACTTTTCTCACATTGCACACATAGATTCATCATCCATGATAAAAACACGTTCTTCAGCAACTCCCTGCGGAGCCGCATGGTACATCATGTACTGCAGAGGACACACTATGAGGAGGGACGCA
>NC_140965.1:5858327-5925827 GCF_056783735.1 Eptatretus burgeri | reverse complement strand
TTGGAGTCAACCAATGAGAAGTGGTGTTTCCATATTCACAAGACAAATTATTCTTTCTTCTTGAAGGCCATTATGGGCCATCTGAGATGAGACAGCTGACCCAAATTCCAATAGGGATATGGTAATTCTCCTGAAGCTAGTTCAGTTTTTAGAAACTTAGAGTCCAAAATCTTCACACTGCTACTTTCAGCTGAATTAGAATGCAAAACCTGAACCCACAACCCCTCAGAATGATGTGCAGGCCCTTTATCCTCACTATGAGGGATCAATCCTTTATATAATGTGAGCAAAAGTACCTGTTTGACAAAGGGGAGATAATAATGAAGTAGAGGGAGATAGGGATGAAGGATAAGTTTATATGCCTGGTGTTGGCTTCATGGTTTGGTTGGTGGGCTTGGGATCCCAGCATCCCGAGTTCAAATCCTGCTTGGCTGTTGAATTAATACCAGGTGGGGTTGACTCTGTCTGTCATCCTTCTGCGGTCGGTAAAATGAGTGCCAGCTTGCTGGTATCCTGGGTCGGAGTGGCGACTTGTCCAGGATTGTACCCAATTGCCCTGAAGACTGCTTCGGCAGCACCAACGCTCTGCACAGAGTATGGTCCCAATGGATGGATGGATATGTTTATTCATTGGGATTTGCAAAGATGTGGGCTTGGGCTTGGGCTTGGGGTAGGAATGGTTTAATGGGGATAGAAAAGACCATGGTTTTGGATGGGGGTGAACAGCTGTGTTGAAGACCTGGAGGGAAGAATGAGATTGAAGAGATTGTGGAAATTTGGTTCCATCGGTGGGGAAAAAAGAGGAACGAATGAGTGGAGGTGAGCAGTGGATCCTGCATTTAGGTAGTTCCACCAGAAGGGTGTTGATGGTGAATGTGTGCACCTTGCAGAAACCTGAAACCTGCCGATGATGGGAAAGTGATAGGTCCATAGACTCAGCTTCATCGTAGGACATTCCAATAGTCTTGGAGGCCTTCATTTCTGTGGCATCAAGCCGAGCAAAGTGTAAGGCAATGGTCACACCCCAGAGGGGAGAGCAGTACTCCGTTGATATTCCATCAAACATATTGATATATTCATCTTCGATCAAATCGATTGTTCTTCTATGAAATGTATTGATGTCATATCAAACAATAGCACACCTGACACTAGTTTTGCTTGAAATATATTTGGACAGGAGGGGTGCATATTATACTGACTCATGAGAAATATTGGTTTAATTATTCACAGCCCGGTACCTTTTCATTGCTGGAATGGAATAATAATAATAATCTCATTAATAATATTATAATACCATGTCATGGCTCTTATAAAACCCAGTAATGTGTAAAATGTGCTAACGTTATGGGTTGTTCGCTTGCAGGGAGTGAGGAAATTTACCATTAATTTTTCATACACAACATAACTGGATCTCATTACTCTGACGTCACTACGAATGTCACCAAAAGACTAAAACCATCCGATGTGGAACTCCTGCAACACAAAACTGTTGCACGTGATCTCCAAACATTTATCACCTGCCATTCGGTCTGCTGTGTGCTTCTGGCATGTCTGAGAACGTTGTGAACATTCCACAATGGCTCTTCCCCGCAACACTTCAGCTCAGCTTTGTTGGAAAACACGTCACAGAAATAAACTTTCCTGCAATCTGAGGATAAAAAAAAAGCCCTTAGCAATGGTGAGTGTCATAACCTGACTTACAACCATCATGACAATCATTGTGATGATCGCAGGGAAGCTACAAAGGAACTCTGCCGATTACACAAAATGGGGCGGACAACCACCGTCATTTGCTGTACGAGCGCTGGGCTCGATGGGGTATGTGGTACAAGTATCAACCTCTCAACCTCATCAGGTTTGTTTATCGATAATTCTTCTTTCCACCACAGTCAACATCAAACATTTTTGCCCATGTCGTTGTTTTTATTCTCGTCCAGTGGCCTATATGTACCCTGATGAGATAGGTGGTGCAACATCATGGAGTATACAAGGTTTGCCAAGCTTGGATATGATATCGTTTTTACCTCCACAAAAGTATTCTTGTCATGTTGTTTCGTTGTTGAATTCCAGTGTCTGTCTGTCTTTGTCTTCGCTGTCCAATCCCTAGAGAGAGAGAGAGAGAGAGAGAGAGAGAGAGAGAGAGAGAGAGAGAGAGAGAGAGAGAGAGAGAGAGAGAGAGAGAGAGAGAGAGAGAGAGAGAGAGAGAGAGAGAGAGAGAGAGAGAGAGAGAGAGATATGGGTAGAGAGAGAGAAAGATGGGGAGAGAGAGAGAGATGGGGAGAGAGAGAGAGACACACACAGAGAGAGAGAGAGAGAGAGAGAGACACAGAGAGAGAGAGAGAGAGAGAGAGAGAGAGAGAGAGAGAAGGGTGGGAGAGAGAGAGAGAGAGAGAGAGAGAGAGAGAGAGAGAGAGAGAGAGAGAGAGAGAGAGAGAGAGACACACACAGAGAGAGAGAGAGAGAGAGAGAGAGAGAAAGAGAGAGAGAGAAGGATGGGAGAGAGAGAGAGAGAGACAGAGAGAGAGAGAGAGAGAGAGAGAGAGAGAGAGAGAGAGAGAGAGACACACACAGAGAGAGAGAGAGACACACACAGAGAGAGAGAGAGAGAGAGAGAGAGAGAGAGACAGACCGAGACCGAGACCGAGACCGAGACCGAGACCGAGACCGTGCCATCATCATTGGATGTAATATGTGAACCAACATCGGAGGACCCCTGAATTTGTTTAAACCTCGACTTTAAGGCACTAGAATGGGGCAAAGCAATCAAAGACCCACAACTAATCTTTAGAGGCATGTTAAAGTTGCCCAAGGTGTGAAAGAGGACGAGATCCTCCAAGCTTGCAGTCCACTCTGGTGCCATTGGCAAATGATGCGCATCAGGGATTTTACACTGTTGAGTTCCTGAATGACTCAGCTGTGTCCACAGTCTTTCCAACCTTTCAACACAATCTCATCGGAGCTCCACACAGACCGGAAACATAAAATAGAAATCCTCAATCCCTCTTTTGCGTTCAGACAGAGAAGCCTTTAACATTGGTAGATATTTTCAGTCCTTAGTGAAACCATACAAGAAACTCACAAACTGAAACCCTTTTCCTTTTCTACTTTTTATTTTATGGATTGTATCTGTGTATTGCAATTACATTTTGAATGTATGTTTTGATAACTTGCCATATGTATATGTGTCAGTTTTCTATCGTTTCACATCAAGCACCTCGGGCCTCCATCTACCTCCAGCCCGCCCAAGTCCCATGCACTCTTTCAGAATCGCACACCCGATTGCTCTCGGCAGTTTTAAGAAAACTCATCTCTGTTCCTTCATCCGTCTATTGACCAGTCTGTAAAAGGAACTGGCTGCCTGTATCTGTTGTCTCATTCCTCTCCCTCCAGCTCCACTCCCTCAATAGTGCTGCCCATCATCACCTCGTGCATTCTCCCATACCCACCTCTTCTCCCTTCCACGCTTGCTGGCACACCCCTCCAGCTCACCCTTTTATTCTGCAACGAATCCACTCATCTGTGATGCCTTTGTCCTCCCTGGTCCCCTTTGATCCTCTGTCAACCTGTGGACTTGATGTCCTCTGACATTTAGTTCTTTCATGAGTCTTGATTTGTATATACAAAAACAAAGGAGGCTGGGAGAAGGAGGAACGTGGCAATTTTGGGTCAAAGTGCCACCATTATACGCATAAATAATATATCGATGGCCCCTCTGGTTGAACAACGTTTGGGAAATCTTGTTGCTTGTGCACTTCCAGGAGGTATTTCGGTGAAAAGATTGCTCTCTACTTCGCATGGATTGGCTGGTACACGGGCATGCTGATTCCTGCCTCCGCCATTGGCTTTGCCGTTTTCCTCTACGGCTGTTTCACCATGAATACAAGCACCGTTAGGTGACCTCATGTGATTCTTTGCTGCCATTTCACTATCATTTTATGTGTTTATCTCTCTTTGTACCTTGAATGTCAACGTCACAATCCCCAACGTTTTGCCTTATGTCACAGCCAAGAGATCTGCCATTCCAAGCTTATCATGTGTCCCATGTGTAATGGGAAATGCAATTACTGGAAGTTGTCTGACAGCTGCATCTATTCAAAGGTAACAGATCATTGGGAATTTTAATGCGTTATTGAAACACTGCAGAATTTAAAACGTATATCGAACATTCCTGTTCACGACAGCAAGAGTATACACTAAATTATTTTTTTCATTAGATCATGTGTGCTACAAGAATCCTCTATCTACTGGTATATTTGTGCAAACAATACTGGTATTTTAAATAATCAAGATGTGACTTCATGGTTTGTTGAACTTCATGGTTGTTGGGGTGGGATGATTTAACACTGCCCCCTCCACATAAAGGAGAATCTTCCCACACTTTACTCGATTGAGCTTGCCTGCCATTAGCAAATTTCTGCAATCTTTCCCATTTTGCTCGAACAGCACCAATTACCTATGTGCACGAGCGATCATATATAAACATGCTCAATGTCTGTGCTGTCTGTATAATCTGCCTGTGTAATCACAATCTCAAAGATGGCGTGCTGCATGATGCACTGCCTCCGATTGGCACTGCACCGAATGCCAAGTTCGTACATAATCAGATGCATTTCGACATGGAACCAAACTCTAATTATGACTTAAAGTTGTGCTTCTGACATTTGATCACAGTTGTGACATTCCACAATGGCTTTGACTTGAGATCACCGTTATGACATGGGATCCCATTTATGACATGGGTTCACAACTGTGGCACGGGATTAGGGCCACACCACAGGATCATATTTGTGACAGTTCACCAGCTTGAACTTGCAAACATGTATAACATATTGTCGTGTCCATGCCAGTTAAGACCAACCTGGATGGATTGCTGAACAGTTTCTACCTTGGAGGCGAACGCATGATCCTTGGAGATTATAGCACACGCAGGATGGAGGGCGGCAAAGGCATTTACCAGATGGAAGCACAAGGGTTTATACTCGAACCCACAACGAACAGACAGACACAAGCAAATTTAATCAACAACGGTTTAATCCATCCATCCATCCGTCCATCCATTAGGACCACACTCTATGCAAAGCGTTGGTGCTGCCTAAGCAGTCTCCTTGGCTCTCGGGCACAATCCTGGATGGGTCGCCACTCCGACACAGGATACCAGCAAGCTGGCACTCATTTTGCTGACCTCAGAAGGATGACGGGCAGAGTCAACCCCACCTGGTATTAATTCAAGAGCCGAATGGGATTTGAACTGAGGATTCGAGGATCGCAAGCCCACCACCTTAACCAATAAACCAACACCAGGCATAAATATTTATGTAATAAAAATAAATCAAAGCATGAAGTAATGAAGCATGAGGTAAATTAAATGCCTAAAGTTGAGATGTCTCCACACAGTTACAAAAACAGGCAAAGGGAAAGATAAAATAAATGAAAATACTTCCCTTTATTCGGGCACTAAGCTGGGTGTCCAGAGATGATCTTTTATGAGCTTGGCAATCGAACCACGTCGTCCTGCGTGGGAAACCGCGCCCGAAAATGGCGCCAAGCCGCTCTCTGGGTCGGAAACAGACATGAGGTTATCGTGGGGCGGAATCGACGGTTATCAATGCCAAAGCTCACCAACCGCCGCGCAGCAGCTTCTCACGAGCGAACCTGCCAACCCCGCTCCTCTTACACCAGGCCCACTCACAACGATGGCCCACCTTCCTCCTCGAACACACCATTGGATAATGGTGTGTTCCTGAGAGACGTGCTCCTCTTCTTTTTCTCTCGTAAACGGATAACTTCGCTATTCAGCCAAACAGCAATGGCCAGCATCTTGCTCCAGCACGCGCGCAAATTCACACAGCATGAACAACGAGGAGAAGCCAGCCAGCGAGACCCTCCGTCTCCACCACATACCTCACCCAACTACCTGCTCTCCGATCATGCCCTCCTCACTCACGTCACACCGACCAATCATAAGCCTTAGGGGCGTGACTTGCCGACACTAAGCCAGGAAGACAGGGTTTCTTGCCTGCTCAAAATGTTCGGGTCTGTTGTTGTTGTTGTTGAAAGCATGGTTCTTTTATTTCCGGTTTTGTAAATGCAAAAACGTAGGAGAAGGTCACAGGACGCAATCACATACTGGGATGAATTAGCCTTAAGCCCTACCTAATTAACACAGCCCCCCCAACCCCAGCCCCTCCCGGTGCGAAAACACGAAGCAACTTAAGCTTATAGTTTTCCCTACTTAAATTACATCGTGATGTCTCCTGCTCGTCCACGAACTATATACTACCTTATACAATCCTACCTTCACGAAAAAAATTCCTCCATCTACCCCACAAACATAACAATATACTCAATAACAGTTCAATGATGGGAAAAATAGGTTTACATTCAATGAGGGCAATGTTTAATTTCCTGTTAACCGATTTAGTTGCTCATTTTCTTCCAGATCACTCATCTGTTTGACAACGGAGCAACAGTATTCTTTGCCATATTCATGGCCGTGTGGGGTGAGTGTATCTATCCCTACATTTGATTCCATTTGATGGCTGTCTTGTTTTATCGAGCAATGACATGGAGCATTGATCTTGCGGTGTTTCATCATTGCCTCTAATATCTCTTTCTGCTGCTCAAAGACAAAAATTGTTTAATTTTCCGTTGGTTGTGTGCTGTCAGAATGCCTTGTTATGTGTGCGTCATGTTTATCATTTGAACTCGTATCTTCCATCCTGGAGGCAAGTTGTCGATATGATACTTTCGAGTTTTATTTTCATGGAGGAGTTTGTATATTGATTGAAGGAAGGTATTTAAAATTGAATAACCGCAAGCAAACACGTTTGGCGTAATGCGATGCATGTCCGCAAAGGGAAGTGATGCTCCGTCTGCCATTGGAACGTGCATGGAAATTGATGATTGTATTTTCAGTCGGTTGACTTTGTCCATCAATGTTGGTGTGTTATATTGCCTCGAAGCTTTACCGAACGCTTTGCAGCTAAGAATCATTCTGGTGATTGATATGAAAGCACCTATTTGTCCGGCCCGACGCGGAGTACCTTTTCACAAAGGGGAATGCTCTGCAGCTATTGTTTCAACCGCAGCTATTGTTATTATGTTATGTGATACATTGTAATTATATGCCCTTCCGAATGCCTGGCCACTGGTGTACATTATGATTTGGTTGGTGGTGGCAGCACCGGTGACCTTGTGGTTCTCATGATGGCAGGTCGGCGGTTCGAACCCCGGCCCAGTCCTACCAAAGACTTTAAAAATGATATGTGCGGCGTCCTTGCTTTGACGCTCAACATTTTTAAAAGGACGGAGCATGGACAACCAACCATAGGTTGGCAACCAAACCAATGCGCAGACTTTGATGTGCCTAATGTCCTCCTCCTGCGTCGAAGTTCCTTGTTACGGAGCTCGTAGACATTGGTAATCCTTTACCACTCTGAGGAGGGACAAATACCTACCTGCATGAAGATTTGAGTCCCTCATTCATTGCTGGTAATCCTACTGCAATGAAGCAATATTTTTGGGTGTAGTCAGACCAGCTGTCCAGCCAATGGGTGTAAAGCAGAAGGTGGCGTCACGGCAGCTGAACGCTGAAATATTTGATATTTTCTAAGTCGAAAAAGTGCCTAACTCTGTGAAAAATTGATGAAACGCCTTGAAACTCAAACTTGTTCTGTAACTTATCATCATAAAACCATGTACCAAGTTTCAGTTAAATATGTTAAAGAGATATTGGAAAAAAAAAGTTGGAAAAAAAACCCCACAGGTGGAACAGTTGGACAGACGGAAAGCAAGCCTACAGTGCCCTCCGGTGAAACCGGTAGGGGACTAATAAGGCAATTCTTGAGTTGGTTGTTATCTCCATTTGTGGGTTTCAGAAGGTGAGAGGAAGTTCTCCCAGAACTCAAAATCTCCACCTCCTTTTCCGGTAAAGGATCATTATTCATGAACTAAATTGTGAAACTTCGTTGTCATATCTTCGGGAAGTCTTTCGGCCTTGGCTGCCGCCTTTGTTCGTTTCAACTGGTTCATGAATCTTTCTTCTTCACCATTAGTCCCCCAAGCTTCATGCGCAGAATACGCTTTGCAGTGGAAGATGATTCCCTTCTCCTCTAAGCTCTAGCTCTGTTCATTTAATCTTCTTCAAACTTCATCTGGAACTTAGTAGTTGTTGGTCCACCCCTCTACCCGTCCACTCCTAATAGAATCCCATTTTATACAATTCCCATGTGGAGGATTTTCCACCATGACAAAAGCACGTAAAATTCCCCGGAGAATCTCATGGGACATTCATAAAAGGGGCGTTCGCGTGACACTGATTTTGTTCAATTTTTATTTTCAATCCTGTTGGTGTTCTCGTAGTGTCATACACGAATTACAGAGTGCTGATTGATTACACTTTATATTGCTTGGAGGAGGAAATGATCTGATTGATGTCGAGCCATTGTCATTGTCATTGCATATTATGCACACACGTTGAAGGGAGATCATGTCCTGTTTGGGGTGGAGGAAAAATTAACCGACTTGGTCATGCTCCCCATGCTCCCCCCCCCCCCAACCTGAACTCCCCACCCTCCATCCCCACATTCCTCATTTCAGACTTTTAATGCTACGTGGGCCCATTGTTGAAACAATCGAGAAATGGCGTTGCTGTCAGGCACTTAGATCAGAGAGAAGACACAAATGTTCAAGAATTACTGGGAATTGCACAATACATTGTGCACTGTTTAATAGCAACAGTTAAACTTCTGAAAAATGGAGCTTATCTTTGATTTAATTTTCACTATGATGTATTTGTTCGAGATAAGTTTTGATACATCATTGTTTCAATATTGTGAGGAGCTGACAGGATGGCCGAGACCCGAGAGGCACCGCACACTTGTCTCTGAGCTGTGTGGCGTGCATTCGCATCTCGACCCAGCTATAAACTGTCATCCCGGGGTTTCGCATACAGATGCCCGTTAAGCTGGGTGTCCCGTCTGCCAGCACCGATTGTTGCTAAATGTTAAGCAGTAGGCGAGTTGTTGACGGCACCCTGAGCACATTACCAATTGCTGCCATTTTCAGTCGAACGTCAGGCCTGGCTGGATAAGTGGTTCGTGAAACTCTTGAACCAAATCCATTCCCCGGCCATCCACACAAGGAAGTGGAAATAAATCACACTTAATGAAGTTCTGCAGTAGATTTAAGTGCATTAGAAACACCCACGACCGAGGCGAGTGACCAGGGGACAGAGGGTGTCCAGGGGTGGGAGGGGAGGGGGGAGGGTGTCATGTCGATGTATGTGCATTTCTACATCGTTGAGTTCCATTCATATTCAAAGTCCTTTTCACCTTAATTATATATCTTCACTCTCACTTAGCCGATGATGCTTTAGACTCGGCCATGTTATTATCCTTTTGATTACCACTGTTATAATTGTTAATATTATCATTATACCTGGTGTTGGCTTAATGGTTAGGGTGGTGGGCTTGGGATTCAAGGGGCCTGAGTTCAAATCCCACCTGGCTGTTGAACTAATAATATCCAGGTGGGGTTGACTCCGCCTGTCATCCTTCCGAGGTCGGCAAAATGAGTGCCAGCTTGCTGGTATCCTCTGTCGGAGTGGCGGACCCGTCCAGGATTGTGCCCGATAACCAAGGAGACTGCTTAAGCAGCACCAGAGCTCTGCACAAAGTTTGGTCCTGATGGATGGATGGATTATCATTATTTTAAATATTATTTTGTAATAACGTTATTATTATTGTTGTGCTGCTGTCATTATTGCCGACATTATTTTGAACAGAAAAATGTCCAACGAAGGGGAAATGCTTGATGTCCCGCTTCTTGTTCACGTGACATGTGAATGGCGGTGTTATTAATGTTGTTATGTGGAAGGGGGTGGGATTATGCTACACCGAACACAGACTAGCTATGTAATATTATTATTACATAGCTAGTCTGTGTTAGGTGTAGTATGGTCTGTGTGGTCCGAGTAGGTTAGATTGCCCTGTAACAGGGATCGGTTGGAGTAAGTCGTTTGTTTCACGTGACGCTGAGGAGGCAGCGTATGTAATTTATAGACAGCATAGAGATTAATTACTTATCTGCAAAACCTCTTGTTTGTGGGTGGGGCTCGGTGTGGACTTCCCGTAGCGGAGGCATTCGAGGTCCGTCTAAAAAGTAACGGGACTGATTTCACAGAAATTTTATTCCAAAAAATATATTGAAATCACTGCTTGTCCCCTTCAAAATAGTTTCCCTCCAGTCTCACACACATGTCCATCCTCTTCTTCCACGCTTCGATGCACCACCGGAAGTCTTCATCTGGAATCCTCCAGAGCTCCATCGTCATGGCCCTTTTGATGGCCTCCACATCAGGAAATCGGGTCCCCTTGATCACCCTCTTCAGCTTGGGGATTAGGAAAAAATCACAAGGGGCCAAGTCTGGCGAATACGGGGGTTGCTCCAGAGTTGGCACGTTCCTCTCCGCCAGAAACTGTCGGATGCTCAGGGCACTGTGAGCAGGGGCGTTGTCATGGTGGAGCACCCAGGCATTGTTCACCCAGGCAAGCACCCAGGCACCCAGGTATCGATTCACTGTTTGACCCTGTGGTAGAAACTCGAAGTGGACGATGCCCTTGATGTCAAAAAACACGATGAGCATCACCTTGACCTTCGACTTCGACATCCTTGCTTTCTTTGGTCTTGGTGATGCCGGACTTTTCCACTGACGACTCTGCCGTTTGGTCTCAGGATCGTATTCGAATATCCACGATTCATCGCCAGAATGACCCTCCCGAGCAGGTCTGGATCGTCCTCGAAGCGCTCAATAATGTCTTGACAGACAGTGACTCTTTGCTGTTTCTGGTCCTCAGACAACAGCTTGGGGACCATCTTTGCGCACACCTTGCGCATTTCGATATTTTCAGTGATGATTCTCCAGACAGTGTCCTTGTTGATGGAAAGTTCCTCAGCAATCATCCGCACCATGAGTCGACGATCTATGCGCACCATCTGCTTCACACGCTCGATGTTGTCCACCGTTCTGCTCGTTGAAGGTCTTCCAGACCATGGATCGTCTTCAACCTCCTCGCATCCCTCTTTGAACCTCCTGTGCCATTCAAATGCATGTATGCGTGACATCGTTTCTTCCCCGTAGACTTGCTGCAGCATTGCGAAGGATTCGGAAGGTGTTTTGCCAAGCTTGGCAAGAAACTTCAGATTGGCTCTCTGCTCACGACTCATAGCACGATGACTCGGACGAGACAACGTGTAAAGCATGACCTGTAAAAAAATCACACAATGAGCGCAGTCAACCATCACCAATCATATATATTGCTGGAATGGTGTGAAAGACTGTGACGCAACCCGTTCATTGAAGTTCTGTCAGTGGAGCACACAGCAGGCTCAGTCCCGTTACTTTTTAGACGGACCTCGTACGTGTCACAGGTGTGCAACGAAGACAATTACGATCTCTCTAGCCTGTTTGTGCCAGCCATGGCAGCACAGTGGGCTGTTGAGCCCAGAAGAAAAGATGTACTTTGTTTTTATAGGGGCCAACCCCATGGGCGGGATCCGGGAGAAAGGCTCCACCAAGGAGGAAGAGTAGAACTCGGTCGTCTTGTGTGCAGGAGGGTGGAGACCAGAGAGTCCACCAGGAGAGGTTCATGCATGAGAGATCCAAGAGAGGCTCGTGTGCAAAGAGGATGGAGACCTCGCTCGGAGGAGAAGCCTCATGGGGAATTGACCCAAGCTGGGATCACCCTGTGTTTTTGGAGAGCCTGGAGGAAAAAGAACAAAAGTTACCACGTGGCCAAGTAGGAGGCCCACCCATCACTAGCCCTGCTCAATGCTGGTTCTCATCTCCCTCCTGGTCTCTAAAGCGGACACCATCGAGTCCTGCGTTCGCGCTGAGCATCGTAGAGGAAAGGGAAGTCCTACCTGCATTATTGTTGGGTTGTGAAAGCGCGATCTGTGGCACCTAGTAGGTTAGGATTTGAGCTTTTATTTCTCTTCATTGTATATCGGTTTGCTTATCCCATTCTCCTTTTTGTGTCTTTTTGACTTGCTTGGTTTGTGCCGTTGTCATCACGTCTTGTCGACACTCTTCCCTGTGCTTTTCGTTTTAAAAGAAATCTTTCAAAAAAGGTAAGAAAGCGTGTTTCAGCCATCTGCTTTCTGTATGTGTTTGCCATCGTTTTGGCTCTTTTGAACGACCTTGGGAATGGAAAAGTAAAGTAATATTGAAACATAGTGCAGTAAAAAAAAAACCTCTTGGTGACGAAAAATCCCAGCTCTGAGTAAGTCTTTATTAACGGATACTCAGTTTCATTCCATTCAGTCCACACGATATTATTATTATTATTATTCTTTAATAGCCACAGTTATTTCCACGTTCTTGTGGGGTTGGCCAGGGGAAGCTTGGCCCAAGTCTTTCATGAACCGGCTGGCTTGACCTGAGGTTCGGCTAAGTTTCGGACAGGAATTTGTAATTTGTTCAAGGTGCTCGCGATATAGCTCGCCTTCTCTTCGTGAAGGACACCGTTGGGCCTTTAACGTCCACCAACTAATGCCGGAAGATGCGACGTGGAATGCCGGTAGATTCCCCCGGCTCTCACCATGAGAAAGGCGAAATAAATGGGGCTGTTAAGGTAGTAGTAGATGTAAATGTATGAGGGTGAGAATATTTGAGGCATAGTTTGGTGTAAGGTTATAATGGACCCAACAGACAACAATGTGGAAACCTAACTGGTGCAAGCAAGGAACTTGGTCCAAATGGAGACATGCTGCATCCAACTTCTATTTGATTCCATCAGAACCACATTTCTGGAGCATGTCTTCCGAGTGAGGTAAATCTGCAAGGCCTCACCCAAAGATCACTATCTGAAGGACCACTATACAAAGCCCCTCAGCTGGGACAATGACGATGTCATTGACAACGTTCTGCAAATGGAGGTACTTGATGCTGCAGGGGAAAAACATGACGGTGCACAAGGTGCGGGTCATGGTGTGGTTAGCCGTAGTTTGTTGTGAGTCGGAGAGGTTGGTGTATCAGAGAGGACATTACAACGTGGCAGTTGGAAAGCACAAACTGAGGGGTAAGTGGAGAGGTAGGAGGAGGGTGTTTGGTGCTGCACAAATGGGACAGTGGAAAGGGTGAGTGCAGATCACCTGTCTGGGTCTGTCGTCAAAAGCAAGGCCAGCTGTAATCAGAGCCTTCACCGTTCTTCCGCCGGCAAGCTACAGCAGCAGTGGCACTGGTTGATCGGGGTCCGGTGATCCCGGATTGTGTCCTTAACGCTGTGTCACTACCAGCGCAGACCCCATGAACATCTGAGGTGGGACCATTTCTTCAAGAAAGGGTGAAGGCAAGGGACTGCGTGAGTGTTATTGTAGTTGATTGTGCTGAACCATTTTATATCCAAGCAACGTGCTCACTTTTCTTTGTTTTTATTTTGCTGAAATATAACTTTTGGAAGATCATATGTATCGTGGGATAAAATGACAGGGAAGCAAATTGACACGAAGCAAGACAGCAGAGTTTGGAATCGTGCTGGTACGCACAACCAAGTACCATTTGCTAAAAAGACATAAAAAATAGATACAAGAAAAAGAAAAAAAACGTCGAAATATAAATACCAAGCAAAAAAGAGATGAAGGACAGGAGATGATGAAAGTGGAAACGAGGAAAATACAGAATCTTAGCGTGCACAAAAACGCAATGTCAGCAAGTGCGGGTACAAGTATCATCTCTTCCTTGATTCAAGAAGTACAACTTTGTACAACTAATCGTTTTTGAGTTATTGTGCAGGCAAACGCACACACACACACACACACACACACACACACACACACACACACACACACACACACACACACACACACACACACACACCTATTAAAATTTCATATACAAGAACAACGACGATGTCAAAATTGCAGGATATGTTTTGGGTCTCTTTATGGGTTTTCTGATCCTATATACATCAGACAGTATTACAAAAATATTTCAAGTCCTTCATTCTCATTGGAAACTGCTCTGCTTCATGATTGAGGCATGTCATTGATGAACATTGGCATTATGATTTCATCAGGTCGTGACACGGAATCTCCAGGTTGTTTTCCATCTCGTAAATGTGGTTTATGTAGGTTCTGCGAGGCTTGTAGTCCTGATGATCATAGACTGCAAGAAACAAAAACAATTGAGTTTATTGACAATTTTACTTGTTACCCTGCACACGCAAAGTGAAGAGCGCGGTTAAGCAATTGGTTCACGTCCGTCCGTCCATCTTATCAGTTTTTGATTGTGGAACAACTTATTTAAATTGAATGTTTTATTTTTGAACACAAATCGGAGCATGAAGAGGAGGGCCAATTTCTCGTTTTACCGTTCGTAGGCTCTGAATTCATCCCAATCGCACGTGCGCAGAGATGAGTGAGATAATATTTCTGCTCTGTCTGCCTGTCTGGCAGTCAAACAAAATTGAATATCATTCCAAATGGGAAACATACTCTTTTTAAGGATGTTATAATGGACACATACAACAGGCACGAATTACCAATGTGATGTGTTCGAATGAGTGATGTGATAGACACTGGGTAAAATGGCGGTAAAATCCAGAATTCATTAATTTATACACCTTTAAACCTCTTTAAACCTTTATCTAAATAAAATTATGTACTTCAACACTGTAGAACACGAATTGCCTTTATAATACTTCAAAGAACCTCCAGGTTTGCAGTACTTGGATATGTTATATAGGGTGGTGTGCGAGACCGCTTCAAGAGCGCTAAACTTCTGGAATTTTTTTTAACCATCTTTAAAAATTATTATTTCATTAAAATTTAAGTTTACACTGTGTGGTGTGTCATGTTCTATGAACTCTCCAGTTGAACTTGTGTTGATTCAACAGCATTATTTTGTTCGTACATGTTTAGAATTTGGCAACTTGATACTTTCACCTCATAAATGGATGGCATTGATCAATCGGACACCAGACCCTGACCCATGACGTTTATATTCGATTGAATTCAGAATGGGATTGAAATGAATTAAATTCAAATCAAATGGAAGACCAAATAGGTACAGTTTCTGCATTGGAGTAATAGGAATGAACCAAAACAAGCAAAAAGCAAAGGTGGAGTCATCATGAGGAACCTGGATAGGATTCAGGTTTCAGGTGCTACTCCTCGACCCTCAAACCCATCCAGATGCAGCTAAGTGAATATTATTCAAAAAAGAAAATCAAAGCACCCAGATTTTAAAAAAATCAAACAATCCTGGCTGCCAGACTGTGTGTCCGATCAGGTTGAAATTTTAAACATGTATTCCCCATCACTACTAGATTATAATTGTGAAGTTTCACATTGATTGATGTCACGGTTCAAGAGAGACATTTTTCTAAAATATTTTTGTTCAATGCAATAAGGCTGCCAGACCATGTGTCCTATGACTTCATAGGTGGGGAACATTTTGTTCCTCATGAATCGGCAGTCATAGCTGTGAAGTTTTGCCTCGATTTGTTTAGCTGTTTCAGAGATTTTAGACGGTTTATTTTATTTTATTTTATTAAATATGGCTGTAAAAGCACATTACCAATGGCATCAGCATTTTTGTTTTCTTCCAATCAATTTATCCCAAGATGACCCTCAAAAATTTTCATACTGATCTGACGTAGCATTCTACTTATGCATTTGTGACGTCATAATGAAGGCACCTATGACATCATACAAAATCATACTTATTCCCCATGTGGAGGACTTGTCATGGGATAAGTTTCAATTGTTTTTCCGTGGTGCGGTTTCGGAGATATAGAGGTCCAAAGTTTTTCCTTTTTTTTCCAACATGCCTGCCACACCACGTGACCTATGATGTCATAATTATCACGAAAACATTCTTCATGAGGAGTCGCTCCTATGGTGAAAATTTTGTGTCAGTCCGCCAAGCGGTTGCAGAGAAAAATCGTACTCACGTTCTATGCGGACTAACACACAAACAGACCAACGGACCCAAAGGGTAACTCGAAAGCATCTGGAAATGCAAAGCCCATCCGCTTTGTATTTGGAGTTCTCCTTCTTCCAGATGATAAACAGTGCCTTTGACCTTTTGACCAAATTTTTAATTTGTCCTCTCCATGTTCTCATAATAATGCGTTGTTGAAAATTTGATGACAAAAGCTCAAATGGGGAAAAAAACAGTCCCAGACTCGCAGACACAGACTCGCGCGCGCGCACGCACACACACACACACACGGATAGGCTAACGATCGAAAAAGGGATGTTTTGCTCTTTTATTCCTCTTCGACAAGAGTGAGACTTATGGGAAGAACAAGATTGAACTGACGGTGAGTTATCGGGACAACAATTGGGCACAGTCTGCAAGAGGGGTGAACAAACAGGAAAAGAAAGAGAGAGGGTAAGGGTTCGCATAGTCTTTGAAACTCCTTGAAATTCCTGCAAAATGAATCCGATTCCCCTGTCAATGGATTGATGCAGTGGTAACTGAGATACACAGCATGGAGCCGTGTACAGTACTATACTGTCAGACCCCGCGATTTGCGGATTTACTCGTTGTGGATTCGTGGACCCCATGTATTCGCATGTCATAAAGTGTGAGCTATGTCGACATTTGCATAGTCTCGTTTTTTTTGTTTGTTTACAGTTCAGGACTGGTCTCTTATATCCACCTAGGAAAATGGAAATCAGCCAACATCACAGCATTACATAAAAAGGTGCAGAAAACGGATCCTCTTAACTACAGTCCAATTAGCTTCCTGTACTTCCATTCATCATAAAGGTCATGGTGGAATCCATCACTGCAGTTGACATGAAATCGTTCCTTTTCTCCAACAACCTCATCTCAGTTCATCAATTCTGATTCAGACCTGGTCACTCAACCTTGGACATGCTGCTTCTACTCTCCCAACAATGGTGGAGGCCATCAATTTCAGACATGAGATCAGGGTCATCTCTTTGCACATTTCTTAAGCTTTTGACACAGTCTGGCATCCTGCCTTGCTCTCCAAACTGTCTGCCTATGGAATCCAAGGCCAACTCCACTCTTGGATTGCTGACTTCCTCCCCTCTCGTAGCCAACATGTGACTCTCAACGGAACTCTTCCTTCTCCACTCCCTGTCAAGGCTGGAGTACCACAAGGCAGTTTTCTATGCCCCATATTATTCCTAATCTTCATCAATGATCTGACTGACTCTCTGGAAAATCCTCTTTATCTCTTTTCTGATGACTTCACTCTCTGCTGTGCCATCTCTTGTCCGAATGATAGACAGGCGGCAGCCTCTCCCCTCTCCTCGGGCCATGACAAAATCACAAACTGGTCAAACACTATTTTGCTTATGTATCCACATTGTCCACCATTTAGGTTTTCCCTTACCCCTCATCGTTGCCTGCATCCCTTGTTTGTCCATCTTTCTCCCTCCACCCCTACTGTTGTTGTTTCCCGTTTCTCCTGCTGATCCTTTGTTATGTGGTGTCTTGATCTGTTCTGTGCAATCGCTGTCCCACGAGCCTAAAATATGCCAAATTTTTTTTTTTTTTTTTACTAGTAACCTGTTAACCCATTACCAGTAAGCTGGTGCTCATTTTGCCAACCTCAGAAGGATGACAGGCTGAGACAACCCACCGAGTGGTAGTTCAACAGGCCAACAGGGGCTTGAACTCAAGATCCGCCGAGGATCTTCAGCTAAGCCAGCCACGTTAACCGTTAAGCCAACACCAGGCCTTGTGCGAACCATGAGGGAGAGAGAGAGGGGGAGGGGGAGGAAACCCTGAAAACAGCAAGTGGGTTGGGTTCGGAAGGGTTAATGGGTGTAATAAAGATCAGGGTTCAGGATGGGGGATGACATGAGGTGGTCGTGCACCACCTGATTGTACATCACCATTGTTGATAATTAATCAGCTCCAACCTGACTTTCTATAACACATACTCTTTTGACAATAAGTCCTTTGGTCACATTTATTACATCACAATAGATGCAAATAAAAGCAAGAAGCGAATACTTTGATATCGCGTGGCTGGGGCTAGTAAAAGTCGAGGTTAAGAATGATGAAACAATTTTGCAGTTATAAAATTTTAATGTAGACACGGTGAATTAGCATGCATGAGGGGAAGAGTTGTGACGTTGGACAAATTTATATTTATAGCCCTCACATCAAAGGGATGTACGTGGCCATAAGTGTGACAGAAGATGTGACAGAAGACACAGGACAGAATAGCCAATTATATCACAGCGTGATGTCGCTGCGCTGTAACAAGAAAAAGAGCAATTAGAGTACGCAGACCCTCAGCAGAACGTTTTTTTTGTGTGGTATTTGTGTACTGGTGTGTTACATAATTAATAATAGACATAACTATAACTGTCACTTTATAACTGTTGGCAGTGATAACAGGTACCAAGACATCCTGCTTTGATGAACCCCTCTTTGAACAGACATTTGATCCTGACCCATGACTTTTATTCTTATTCAATTGAATTTAGAATTGGATTAAAATAAATTCCATCAAAATCAAATGGAAGACCAAATGGGTACACTCCTACATTGGAGTCATCAGAAGGAACCCGAACAAGCAAAAATCAAAGATGATGTCATCAGGAGGAACCTGAGCAGGATTTAGGTTTCAGATGCTACTCCTCAACCCTCAAATCCATCCAGGCACAGCCAAGTGAACCTTATTCAAAAAAAAAGAAAAAAAGAACCCACATCAAAACATTAAATAATTCTGATTGCCGGACCATACGTCCGATCAGGTTGAAATTTAAAACATGTATTCCCTTTCGTTACGAGATCATAACGATGAAATTTCACATCTATTGCAAAAGCGGTTCAAGCGAAAAAAAATGTTCAAAGATTTTTGCTTTATCCAATATGGGCTTCCAAACCATGTGACATCAATTAGTCATGAATACCCTGGTATTCCCAAGGCTTGGGGAACATTTGTGTGAAGTTTACCCTCGATCTGTCCAGCCATTCTGGAAAGATTTATTATCGGTTTTAGGGTAAATCCAACATGGCTGTCAAACCATGTGACCTATGATGTCATATTTGTGAACATTTTGTTCCTCATGGATAGGCATTCAAACGTGTAAAGTTTTGGCTCGATCTGTTCAGTCATTTCTGAGAAGACTTTTTAAGATTAAAAAAACATATATATATATATATATATATATATATATATATATATATATATATATATATATATTAAGCCTGGTGTTGGCGCAGTGGTTATGGCAGCGGCTTGGGATCCAAAAGGTCCTGAGTTCAAGCCCCGTTGGGCCACTGAATTAATACACCAGGGGGTTGACTCAGCCTGTCATCCTTCCGAGGTCGGTGAAGTGAGTACCAGTGTACTGGGCCGGTGTATACCCCGGTTAAAATAGGTGTACCCGATCCCTGTGTTGTAAGAGGCGACCAGGGTTGCGTCAGGAAGGGCATCCGGCGTAAAACATGTGCCAAATCACTATGCGGATCATATGGATGATCCGCTGTGGCGACCCCTAACGGGAGCAGCCGAAAGAAGAAGAAGAAGATATATATATATATATATATATATATATATATATATATATATATATATATATATATATATATATATATATATATATATATATATATATATATATATATATATATATGGCTGCCGAATCACGTGACCAATGACGTCATCAATGTTTTGCTTTTTTTTTGTGGACCAATTTATCCCTTGATGACTCTCAAAAAATTTCATACTGATCAGATGTAGTGTTCTGCATATGCACCTATGACGTCATAGCAAAGGCACCTATGATGTCATGAAAAATTCACACTCATTCCCCATGAGTACTTTCCATGTGCCAAGTTTCAATTTTTTTCCTTGGTGCAGTTTCAGAGATACAGGGGTTCCAAAGTTTTTCCATTTTCCCAACATGGCTGCCACACCAGGTGACCTATGATGTCTTACTTATAATATAAACATTTGACATGAGTAGTCACTCCTATGGTGAAAATTTTGTCTCGATCTGACGAGCGGTTGCGGAGAAACACACAAGTTCTCTGTGGCCAAAGAACAGACAAACAAACAAATGAACCCACATGCAATACCCTCGCCAGAGTGGTGGGTAACAAAGGCTCTCTCTCTCTCTCTCTCTCTCTCTCTCTCTCTCTCTCTCTCTCTCTCTCTCTCTCTCTCTCTCTCTCTCTCTCTCTCTCTCTCTCTCTCTCGCTCTCGCTCTCGCTCTCGCTCTCGCTCTCGCTCTCGCTCTCGCTCTCGCTCTCGCTCTCGCTCTCGCTCTCGCTCTCGCTCTCGCTCTCGCTCTCTGTCTCTCTCTGTCTCTCTCTGTCTCTCTCTGTCTCTCTCTGTCTCTCTCTGTCTCTCTCTGTCTCTCTCTGTCTCTGTCTCTGTCTCTGTCTCTGTCTCTGTCTCTGTCTCTCTATTTAAAGAATTTTGGATAACAATGGAATCAAAGTCACTCTGTTCTTGTTTGAAAAGTCATCAAGCACCACTGTGAGGTCCAGCATCATCTCCAGGAACTCCTTACAGCAAGCATTGCTAATAATGTTTTTTTTTTTTTGTAATTCCAAGAGAAACTTCCTTACCGACTTCCCTCTTCCAGAATCCTTCCTTTCCACTGTACCGACCAGTTTTCTTCTTGTAGCAGATACAGCACAGCAAGAAGAGTACCAACACAACCAGGCCAATGAGGAGTACGATGAGGATCAACTGAAGGCGTTCTGAAATGAACACAGGACTGTGTCATGAATGGATAATAATCCGTGATAATGCTGAACGATGACTGAACTTGAATTGGCAGTCTTTAAATTTAAAACTTTGTATTGTGTCTCGGGGAGGATTACGACATTTCGGAGCATGTTCACATTTCACAAGCAACAATCCAGGGTTAGTCTGATACGACTCGCATGATGGTGATAACATGTGGAGGACTCCTGAGCAATTCACTTGAGAGAAATTTATTGGCTCTTTCTGATTACACAACTATTTAGTTGGTCAATTCCCAATTCATGACTCTCTCGAGACCATTGTTAGTCGATCTCGTTTTCCACTAAAAGATATGTGCATAGGTGTCCTGCTATGAGACGTCACAATTCTTTCTTCTTCCTGATATTTCTTATGAATAGAAAGAATTATTTTATATTCAATACTGAGAGCTTGTTTGCTTTTGAGCGATTGTAATTACATCTTTGTTAGTCTTCTTTGTCCTATTATCTACTCTTGAACTTGCCCTTTCTCAAGGTCCTTCTACAAACATTTTCTTACAAGGAACATGCATACGTCAACTGTGACTCATGCATCCTCGATTGATGAGTAATTACATCATTGTGTTAACCCTTGACGAAGACTCATGAGATATTCAGAAAGTTATATGAATGAGATAATATGAACGTCCAACAAACACCCTAAAAAGGGTGTATATAAAGATAAAAATATATATCTAACTAATTACTTTGTATGTAATTCTACCTTGAAAAACACATAAACTTGGTGTGCTTTGTATGTCGTTTGTAGAACACAGCCCCTCATTTATCATGGAATAAAAGGCTCATGTGTGGTAACAGCACCCTCGCTTCCTGTAACCAAATGCGTCTGTATGAAAGTCATGTACACACATGCATACGTGCAAACACACACACAAACACACACACACACACACACACACACACACACACACACAAACACACTGCTCTGATCATATCGTGCATTATCATAAAGTTGTGTGGAAATCTATCTCTTCTACCTTTATTTGTCTATCTCTATCTCTATCTCTATCCCTCTCTCCGTCCCTCCACCTCTCTACTCCCTCTTCAATTCAAGCATTTACACTTGTCCATGTTTTTACACTACCTGTCTCACCCTGTTTTTCCTACTATGTACACTGCAATTATTATTATTATTTTCTAAATTTATCACTGTATTGATCTCAGTTTTGCATCAAATTCTTGGATAGAAATAAGATCAGAAAACCAGAACGGTACTCGTACCTCCATCAGTAGAGCACGTACCTCCATCAGGCTGAACAGTTTGTTTTGTATCCCACCGACAGGCCAGATCTGCACCGGGACCTGAACCGAAATCGAATTGGCTCGTTCTCATCACCTACCCAACTCGTCCACCATGTTTTGTCATAACTCATCCACAACTTTTTGAAACGCCGCACTATATATCGTGGTTGACTCCATCTCTCAATAGAGAAGAATCACTTTAAAATAAAAATAAAAATTCTCGCATCCAGATCCGTATCTTCACCAAAATCGAATCGATTCACGTTGTCTCACACCCAACCTGTCTACCAAGTTCCGTTCAAATCCGTCCATAACTTTTTGAGATATCCTGCTCACAGACAAACAAACAGACATACTCGAGTGAAAACATAACATCCATTCACCTTTGGTGGCGGAGGTTATAAATACCCGACTTACTTGCTGTTTTATCAACACGAGCAACTGTGAGCCCAGCAGTGGTGACTGCTCCACTTGTGGTCGTGTTGTTGAAGTTTGTGGAGCCGTTTGAACTCACACTTGAGCCTGTGATCACACTTCTGCTGGTTGTGGTGTTGCCTGTTTGAGATGAAGGTTGTGTACCATTCACTGTGTGTCCTGTGTTTGCTGTAATGGTTGTTGTGACTGCTGTTTCTCGTGTTGTGGTCGTTGTGGGCCTTGTTTCTGGTGTTGTGATAGTCGTATGCTGTGTTTTCGATGTTTTGATCGTTGTGGGTGCTGTATTTGCTGTACTTGTGGTGCTTGCTGATGTGATTGTTGCATTTGCAGGATTTGTCGTAGCACGTGTTGTTGATTCCTTTGAAACACGGGGTGTCGTTGTTGATGCCTTTGAAACACGGGGTGTAGTTGTTGATGTATTTGTGGTCGTTGTGATTTTGCTTCTGTCGATTGGCAATGTAGTTGTTCTCAGCGATCCTTCGCTGCTAGCTGACGCAGTATTCTGTGGACCCGTGGTTGTGTCATCATTTGTCCAGTTGGCTGTCCACGTCTGCGCTGTTGAATTATCAAATAAAAACAATTCTGTGCTCGTTATATCTGTTGTGCTTTGAGCTGTGGCTATTTCTACACACGTGGAACAGAGCAGTACATAAAGAAACACAATGACACCCATGGCTTCCTTCTTCAAGGTTCCTTCCCTGTCACAAACAACACACGAAACATTTATTCACCAACATGCAATTAATCCATCAACCCAAAATTGTATCAAGCCACAGTAAGGAATGCTTTATCCGAAAGCTCAAACTGCATGATAGAATAGATTTGATTGTGAGTATGAGTTAGTGGTTGATCGAACTCTCGATCCAGGTAAATAGATTGGTTGTGGATTGCTGCTGTAAGTTCAAAAAAATCGCCGAAGGACACACAACTCAGATGAAAAAATCAGTTTGCTGAAACTTTTGAAGTAACTTGGACAAAGAAGAAATATATATATATATATATGTAAATATTTTTAGCCATTATTATTGAAGTTACAAAGGCAGAGAACAAAAAGTTTCAAATTTTCTAAGTGCTGCAGGTAGGAATTATACATATAAAAGGCTAGTTACAAAGTTTGAAACAAAATAAACACAGTTTAAAAAATTCATAAATAAATAGCTATTTGGAAATGTATGAGAAAGGATAAAAAAAAATCTAAAGTTGCAGCGTTGAAAGTATACTCGTTCCATATCTCAACTATAATCGGTGGAAATAATGACCAAAATGGATGAAGGATGCATTCCTGAGAACGAGTTGAATATTATGAAGAGCAACCTTACCTTTCCAGCTGATTGTTGGCTCTTTACCTGAGGCTTGAGGAGACCGCTTATATAGCCGCACCAACTTTCTCTCACCTGCAAAGGCTGGGTTGGGGTGCGACGTCACTGGCTCATCCTTTTTCCATGTCAGCGTGTCGGCTCAGTTTTGTGCTTGAATCAACACCATATGCAGGTAAATACCTGTTGCACCTGCTGAATTCGTTCTATTTTGAAGCCACAAAGTTTGTTTGAGTTTCACTTATTGTATCCGTTTTCAATATGTAAGTGTGACTTATTTATCCAGACTCGATGTACCGTGAGCTTCATGCACATGAGAAGCGATGAAGTTCAGGTTTCTGTTTTTACCTTCTGTTTCTCCGAGTTGCATCTATCTTAGAATATGGCCTACATGATAAAAGCACAGTAAGTTGGGTTCAACTCCGAGAGAAATAGGCTGTGGTTGGGAGCCGTATGTCCTCGGAATGTGAAGGCACGACAAACCAAATCATCTTGTCTCGGCGATGTGACGTTTTCGACCACAAGGTCCACCCTCGACTGGGACCACAGGGTGATTGGCTCTATCTTTGCAGTCTCATAGTTTGTACTCAAAAGTTAAAATTCAGATCAATTATATTTTTCTGCAAGAGCGAGGATCATGGAAGAGCAAGAGTGAATTGATAATTGGATCGCGGGGCAACAATTGGGTACAACTGGCAAGGGGGTGAACGAATTGGAAAGGGAAAAAAGAGAGAGAGAGAAAGAGAGAGAGAGAGAGAGAGAGAGAGAGAGAGAGAGAGAGAGAGAGAGAGAGAGAGAGAGAGAGAGACAGACAGAGACAGAGACAGAGACAGAGACAGAGACAGAGACAGAGACAGAGAAAAAAAAAAAAAACACTGAAATCAGAAAGTAAGATAGTTGAGGTAGGAAGGGTTCATGGGGATAACAAGGATCATGGGTCAGGATGGGGATGCACTGCTTGCTTGAAACCCTGGAGGGAATGGTGAGACAGAACAATCTCTGCAAGGCTGTTCCATTGACAGAAGAAGCAAGGAATAAAAGACACAAAGTGTGGAATCAGCCTGAATTTTGTAAGTTTAACCATGAGGGTGTTACTGGAAGAACTCGTGCATCTGGGAGTTTCTGGGAATGGTCTGAGGATGGACAGAGCAAATGGAGAAATGTTGGAGAATAGACGGAAGAATACATGAAGACTTTCGACCTGCCTACAATGTGAGAGCAACAAACCTTGTGCTTTGGCCTCATCATGTGAGATTTCATTAACTATGAGAGCTTTATATTCCACAGAATCCAGGAGATGTAATGCTGAAGCGTCAGTCTATAAAGGAGAGCAATACTCCATTGAGCTACAGACAAATATCTTGTAGACTGTGAATAGCTCTGATTTTCCAGGGAAAGATGGATCAACAGGGATATCCAATCAACAGCTGGCTTTGGAAGCTAACTATACCATGTGGTTGTCCCAGGAAATGTCATGGCTGATGGTGAGGCCGAGAAGTTCAAGAGACTGAACCTCGTCCAGTGGATGACCAAGGAAATTGATAGGTGGGTTTATTTGACAATCTTTGACCATTGGTGCAGGAGTCCATTGACCGGCTGGGAGCGTGGCTGTGGAAAGGTGAGTACTGAGTAGAGGGCACCCCGGGCACGGAGAAGTCAGCCAGAATAGGCTATACTATGGGTCCAAGCGACCGGGATAGTGAAATGTGCACGGGCGACCCTCGCAATGGGACCCGGAGCGCCACGGATGCCACGTGGGCATATATGGGGAAGTAGCCAGGAAGGGCACTCCCCGCGTTCATATGAAGTAGGTAGGCTCGGAGACAGCCTCAGCTGCCCGGGGGTGCTGTAGTTCGAGTTCGGCAGAGGGGAATCCCTGCCAAGTGAGCCACGCTGCCCAGCCATGAAATTGTGTAAGGGCATGAGAGAAAATTTGAGGGCCAGGCCCAAATTTATAACGAACACCAACACAGGCGACGGGAATCATGGTTTCTAGAACCAATAGTTTAAAGAGACAGGCATGTTGAAAATCCCTGGGGATAGTTTAAAGTGTAATAGAGGATAGAACAGAAAGGAAATGTGAACCCCTTCGCATCATCCATCCCTTCGCTCTCCGTAGGCTGCTGGACTCACCCAGGAAAGATTGCTGAAATCTGTGGAGGCTGTTCTGAGGCTCCATTGGGCCTCGAGACATCCACCTGTCTCTTCCTTATTCCTCAAGAGGGATCTTAGGGGTTGGGGAGTAGGCAGGAAGGATAGGTTAGCCGGGCAAGGACAGTAGGAGGGTTCGGGACAGTGGGAATTATGAAAACAATAATAATAATAATAATATAAAAAAAAGGGGGAAGTCTAAATTTTGTTGTTGCAAACTAAGGGAGTGGGTATGGACAAAGACAGGCAAAGGCGATAGGTTGGGGGGAGACAGTAGGGTAGGTCCGAGCCCGTTTTCGGAGCGGCCGGCACCACAGCACTTCCTCCAGAACCTCACGGACCAGACCAGAGGCCGGCCAGCTTCACATGCCGGCCTGTTTGTGCTGCATCTGCTGGTCTGCATTTGCCTCGCCATACTTTGCCTTGCCTACCTTTGCCTTTTCCCCATGCCTGCCTAGCCCTTGTTTGCATTTCCCCCATGTCACCAACCATCCATGTGCACCAGGACCATCTTCAGGTGTGTTTGCAAAGACTGCCCTGCAGGTAGCCGCACCACGAAGACTGCATTGCGCATCCCGTGCATCATTTGTTTGTCCATCCATTCAAAGGAGCCAGAGACTGCATTGTGCAGCCCGGCTATCCCCCCTTGTTCTTCTTGCATAAAGGCCAGTTCAAATGGCCTGTGGGATGGCGCATTGTGTTACCGTGGGATGGCGCATAAAGTCTGGAACAGAACCGTGTTTGGGTGAGTTGCCTCCAGCAGCTGAAGACTGAAATGAAAAAGGAAGGTTCAGTGACAAAAAGAGGGACCTTTTGAGCAGGCCTTGAAGATGTCTGACCTTCCAGCTGCTGGGCACTCACCCACACCAACTGTTGACTTTACTGTGCCTTTTCCCACAGATCACAGGTTTTGGACCATAGTTAGTGTAAATAGTAGGAAATGTACATAATCTTTGCAACCCACCTGTGTGTCTGTCTAGTGTCGGCAATTTAGTCAAGTTGTCCGTGTGAGTCTGATAGTTTTTTTACGCAGCGCACTAGGTTATTTATTTTTGGGACATGTATTCAAATGTCGCACTCAGGGATCCGTAGGTAAAATGTACTCGGGGAAAACTTACACCTGCATGGCACACGAAAATTTACGACTCGGGACGAGTCTGTAGAAATGGAGGGGGGGTAGTGTTACGAATCTGGCAGCCATTTGCACACAACAGCCAGAGTCCCCGCAGTTCAGTTATTTCGATAAGTATGTGTTTATAGTTAGGAAGGACCCTCCCCTATGTTTAATGGGTTGATAAGTGTCCGTGCACTGCGGGTTTCTTTCTAGCTAGATTTTTTCTACATCTTTAAATCTTCCTCCCAAACCACAAACTCTTTGTTCTCGCACCATCGCCATCCATCGCCCACGTGCAACATGTCACGTACAAGGGTGAGGTTCCCTCCGCCCACCGTGAGCTCGTCCAATCGAAAGTGGCCGGCCCGACAGCCGACCCAAGATCCCCCCCCTCCCCACTACAAGGGTGGATGGAAAATAGGGTGCTCCCCTGGTTGTTCAGTCTGGGTTCTCAGACATGCACGGTGGGAGGGTGGTCATTGCCCCTCCCACCGGACCTCCTCCAATCACGGATGGCCACCATTTTCCCCCACCGAACCAATCAGGAGGCTCATCACCTCAGTGCCGGCTCCCCCCCCTGCAAGGTGGAATGTCCAATAAGGGGGGGGGGCACTGATCGCCCGACAACCACTCGTCCAATCCGGAGGCTCATCGCCTCAGAGCGGATCCCTCCACCCCGCACGGGAGGAGGGATAAGGAAGATCGCGAGCTGTCTCTGGGGTCCTTGCTTCGTTGGTGGGTGTCTGGTTCAGGGGTTCTTTCGGTGGGCTTCTTTTCGGTGGTTCCGTGGTCCTGTGCTTGGTGGCTCGCCCGACGTGGCTGGTCTCACTCTGGTTCGCCCGACGCGGCTGGTCTCACTCTGGTTTGCCCCACGCGGCTAGTCTCATCCTGGTTCGCTTGACGCGGCTGGTCTCATTCTGGTTTGCTCGTCTCGGCCAAACCGCACGAGGCGGCCAAGTATCCGGCCAGACTCTAGCTCGCCTTCCCTCCGAGCTGAAGGGCCGAATAAAGGACAATTGGCCCCATTTATTTTTGGGTGTGTGTGTATCTGTCTGTGGCCCATCTTTAAGTAGAATTGTTAAGTGCTTTTGCTCACTGTACATTGCCTGCATATTATAGTCGTGATAACTCAGCTCTGTGTCTCCCTCCCTATTATAAATAACCCCCTGTTAAATGTACCAGCTCGTTGCCTGTCGTTTCTACCATTGACCCAGCACGGTGCGGGCTTGAGAGTTAGGGAGGCTGTTTGTGCCGTAAGTTGTCAGATGGGCCGGCGTGGCTTTGGTAATTTCCGCTCGGTTACGCCTGATTCGAGTCGGTAACAGCGACTCGGTTCGGACAAAGCCGGCCGAGGGTGTGGCTTCCCAGGTAGTTCGATGGCGTGAGTACTTAGGTAAATTGGAATAGACAAGTGGACCCTACCTCACACCACCGAAATATTGGCGACCACGGTCCTTTAAGCGACCCGTCGAGTCCGGAGTTATCCGGGGTGACGACCTTTTAATTCCGGTGTTCGGTGGGAGACGGCCCAACTGCTCCGTCTAGCGGTTGTCCTCGCCACCAAACCCGGAACCACAACAGTATTACCTTTTCAACTAGATTCGTCTCCTTCCTGCAGCCACCGTATTCCTGGAGTTCTGGAAGCGTCGCAGAGCAGAGCTGGTTTACGAGTGGGATCTTTTGGACATAGAGGAAGAGGAGGTAAGCACAAATTGATGTCGCGCTGCATGCAGTCGTGTTCATGCGAAGCAAATCATGTTAATAATGAGGTAAAGATGCATGCTGTTGCTTTTTGCTATAATTGTGGTGATACTGACCCACTAACCTCTGATTTTTTTGAGCATAAAAAGGCATTTTGAATGGATGGGGACTCGTCTTTCGGACGCCATACACTTTTGCATGCTGCATGCATTCATTGGCTGTCTTCAAGTGTGGTAATTGCAGTATTTTAATTCACCAAACATTTGCATCACACGCATACCTATGGCATTCACGCACGCGCAATATGAGGTATCCTCGTGTTCGTCGTATTCATTTTTCATCCAATTTATCCACACCTCGTGCCGTTGCGAGATAGCAGGCAATAATAAAACGTGTCGGTAGTTTCTGATACACTTGGCTGGTCTATTCACTTTCGTTGGTGGATGATTTCATTTTCAATTTCATCGTCAGTGCACAACAAAATGTCGTCATAATGTGTACAATTATTCACCATGAATTTAAACCCGAGGAAGCACACCAGCCATTTCTTCTGTTACACCAAAGCAATGTGAATTACCTTCATGGGCATTCACAAATGAAAGCAATGTGTCCATCCGCTTTGACCGCTGTAAAATCAAAAGGAAGACACCAGACCAATCTTTCCCTGCTTCTGTTTGAAGGGGCTGTGTGAAGTAATTTTTGTGCGATCTTGTCTGTATTTGATTAACTGTAAAGGCTCGGCAGGCCCAAACACTTAATTTTGTGACCAATTTGGACCTTTGACCCTTGTGAATTTGAAAGGAAGACACCGGACTAATATCTACCTGCTTTTTTGCTGTCGGAGCTGGGCCAAGGTATGTTAGTGCCTGGTCTTATCCACATTAGTGAAAAAGAAAATTATTAGCATGCCAAAAACCTTAATATTGTGACCAATTTTGATTGTTGAGCCCTGTAAAATGGAGGAGAATACACCAGACCAGGAGTTACCTGCTTTAGTTTGTAGGGGAGGTGATAAGACAACATTTTGCCAGTTCCTGTCTGGAGTGGTGAACATACAGAGGCGTGGCAAACCAAAAAACCTTAATATTGTGACCAATTTTGAATTTTGAGCCCTGCAGAATCCTGAAAATGACTCTAATCCAAACTACTTGAGGCATCTAATCCCTACTTTTGACTGTTTTTGACATTTACACGTGGTACATGGTTGGGAGCCTCAGTGGTGCACGTTTCTGTCTGCGCTGTCGCTGATGATTCACCGAGTGAGGAAACCGGTCCAGCAGTTGAGGGGGTGTGTATCACTGGGATTCTCATGTATGTACTATTTGTGAATGGTCTTTAGCTGTGGATGAACTCTGGGAAGGGTTTGAAACAGCAAAGGGCTTACCTTGTGTAGCCTTTCAGGGTTGCTTTATGCAGCTTTCTTCGGCGAGAAGAGCATGGGAGAAGTCGATTTATTTTATACAATCCTCGCCACCTGGGTTTAATTGTTTAGGTGAGGGCTAATTGGTTATTCCCTGCATTCACAGGTGAGAGATGTGAATGGGTCTTCGTTTTTAATATATATCTATATAATTAACGTTAAAATGCAACTTCCAGTTCAGCTGGAGTCTGTGAAAGACACAGAACCGACCACTGCTAAATGCAGTGTCAGGAACAGTGAACCTTAACAGGTCGTAGAATACTCATCATGGGAAGGGAATGGATCCAAAGACACGTTTCTGACATACTGTCCATCTTTGTTTAACGATTTGTTTTAACAGAAAAAAGGTAAAAGTCAAACATAACAAAGCAAAGGACATGCACACCAGCCCTAAAGCCAAAGTACACATTCCAAAAAGGCTTGACAAATACTAGTGTACTCATGTACTTCAACCTGAAGGCTGAAGAACATGGTCAAACAAACACAAGCATCCAAACCCACAGAGCCAGAATGCATGGCCTTATGGCTTTGCCTTTTTTTTTTTAAATCGAAAAAAGGTTTTAAAAAACCCAAACATTTAACCAGAGCTTGGGACGCACATATTGACCCGATGACCAAAGTACGCAGTCCGACAAGACTGTCCCATGAGTATACATACGTACCGTGAGGGATTATATGCAATCGTACCTCTTAACTGGAATGGTGACAATGAACCCCTGTGCCATACTAGCACTTTCTACAAAGTTCCTCACCAAAAGTAGATGCTTGCCACGAATCTTCCCTGTTTCGGTATTTGTTACACAGCTTCAGCTGTTTTTCCATCGTAGCCAAGAAAGAGGATATTAAAGTTAAAATGCAATCTTCTGGCTTAGTTGTAGTCTGTGAAATACCGAACTGCCCACTGGCTAATGTAGCGTCTACAAATTTGTTCTGCTTGTTGCATCATCAATGTATAGTGGTTGTGCAACTGAGGTGATGCTCCCATAGATTAGAGCAAGTAGAATATGGCCAGTGAACCAGCACAGGCTTTCAGTTAAAATGGAGCAAATATCCCACTGCACTTCACCTCAGCAGGAAAGCACAGGTACTCGTGTGCTTTGCATGTCTCGAGAGAAGGAAATACTCTCAGGGGGTTGACTCTTGATTTCCTCTGCATCTTGCATGGTGCAGGCTCTCCGCCAGACGACAAAGCTTGAAACGCATGTACGCAAGCATGTCATGGAACATGCAGGTTGCGATCTATACACACACAATCATGGATTATTGGCCTTAGCTACAAATTCTGTCAAAAATAATGTACTTCTTTTATTGCAATGCAGTTTAGCTGCCAGCTGCGATGAAGTTTTATGTAAATTCGTGGTAACTAACCGGTGATCCTTGGTCTAACTCAACCGATGTTTCGATACTGACATGATCTCAATCCCTTGTTCCCTTGCAGTGGGAATCTCTATTGTTCCCTGATGCTCGCTGGCAAATACCGTCGGTCATAACACTGGCCACTCCTCCCATATGTCTCCCAGAACCAAGTCAGCCTGAGAAAGCACAAGAGTGCTACATGGAGAAGGAGAATAAACAAGTATTGACAGGCACACGTGATCAGCCTTAAGCCGTCATCTCGTGATCAATCACGTCATCTCGCCATAGGCTTAAGGGAGGGTTGTAATGCAACAGGTGTTTCCCATCGCAGGAGATCATCCGGCCCCAATTTGAGGCGAAGTATTCCAAGTCGGAGAGGATTAATCCCATAACCGGCAAACCAGAGCCACACCAGTCCTTCAACGACAAATGCAGCCGCCTCCTGGCATCTGCATCTGGTATCTTCTTAATGGTAAGCTGGTGTTGTCCACAGAACATTGAGTGCTTCAAAGGCTGGATGAATGGAATGAAGGATGACAGTTTTTGGAAAAGATGTCATCAACTGTCATGGAAAATCTTTACTTTTAATAATCGTGTTGACCATCCCAATGAACTTGAATCGGTTGACCAGATTTATTTTTCCATTGTTATATCCTGTAAGTAGGTGTCGTGGGACATTGGGAGATGTGTACTATATGCAATGCTGGACTTTCACTTGGCTGCTTGAGAAGTAAGAGTTCAATGGATACTTTGCTCATGTCATTTTTGCATCTTCTTTCTTTTTATCTTTGCACTAGCGAGGCTCATGAAAGAGCAAGGTAGATCTGGTAGTGGTAGAAACATCAAGGGAATGAATGAACAGGAGAAGATGAAAGGGATGCATGGAGGAAATGCTGGAACTAGCAAATTAGATGGTTGTGTTAGGAAAGGTTAATGGGGGTAATAAATACATGAAGGTTCAGAATTTGAGATGACATGACATGGCGGTGCACTGCTTGCTTGGTTGAAGCCCTGGAGGGAAAGGTGAGACACAACAGCCTCTGGAAGGATGGTCCACAGATGAAAGAAGCAATGAATATAAGAGTTGAAGTGTGCAGTCAGCCTGGATTTTAGAAGTTTAACCAGGAGGGGTTACTGGAAGGACATCCTGGAGTAGATGGGGAGAGTCGGAGGATGGAGAGAGCATAGGGAGCAATATTGTAGAAGAGGCAGTCAAAAATAGAGAAACCACTGACCTGCCTGTGATGTGAAAGCAACAGACCTTGTGCTTCGGCCTCATGACAGTAATTCCAATAATTTTGAGAGCTTTAGATTTCACAGAATTCAGGAGAGACAGATGTCATGCTGGGGTGCCAGCCCAGAACAGAGGGCACTTCTCCATTGAGCTCCAGACAAAGGTCTTGTAGACTGTAAGTCGCTCTGATTTTCCAAGGAAACACTTGAATTGATGGAGGATGTACAGTCTGTAACTGGCTTTGGAGGCCAGCTTTGCTATGTGGTCAGCGCAGAAAAGGTCATGGCTGATGGTGAGGCTAAGAGGTTCAAGGGATTGAACCTTTTCCAGTGGATGATTGTAATGAATCAAGACAACTCAACAGATTATGATCCGTTTATTCACTCACAACATGCACACAGCTTTACGACCATGCCATCAGACCATGATGGCAACATCCCAGAAACAGAAATAAATCAGCGGTCACAGTGTCGGGTGGGGTAAAACAGGGAAAGCTTGCACATCCATACAAGACAATGATCAATAAAATAGATAGGTGGGTCCATTTGACCATGCTTCCAGAGTGATAGGGTGAGACTGAGATTTTCCAGGATTGAAGACATGTTCCATTTATCAAACCAGAGTCTAATCATTTCCAGCAGAGAGCGACGCAGTTGCTGCCTGCCTAGCAGAAAGATGGGGTACTCAATGACACAATGTGGAGTCATCCGCAAAAAGGAAGAAAGGGTTTTCCAGAGCATTGAATCGGTCATTTATATGGATGAGAAACAAGAGCGGGCCCAAAAACCTGCTTTGGGAAACTGCAGCATTCGCTTGGAGAGGGGAGGAGAGGGAGGGTTCCATTGATGCCAACACGTTGAGTGCATGAGTGGAGGAATTCAAAAGTCCAGATATAAAGACTGCCTTCTGTGCCACAGGCAGAGAGCTTGGCAAACACAACAGGATGCCAGACTCTGTGGATTGCCAGAGATATTTGCAGGGAGTGATATCCTCTTGCTTGAGATTGAGGGCCTCCGACCATTGCTGAGAGAGGAGCAGAAGCATGTCCGGAAGCATGTCCTTTGCTTATTTTATACAGACAAGATGAAATGTTATCCTTTTTGATTGGTAACTAGGGAGTTCAGAGAACACCTTGCCCTGTGCAGTTTTGAGAAACAAGGGTCTGCGAGTGGCAAATTTAATTAGTCGTGATGACGTAAAATTCCATAACATTTTGTAAACGGAAGTTTTGAAAGTGTCAAAAGGCGATTAGCGTTCAACAGTGTTCAAGTATGTAATTCAATTAAAATAAAATAAATATTTTAAAGGCTGCCGGAAAAAAATCATTTCAGAAGTTTACCGCTGTTGAAGCCGCGTCTTTTACACCACTTTATTTAACAAGTTACGTTAGTTCTTCGTACCTCTTGTTTGTGTCTTTTATGTATGACATCCTTAAAAATGTTAAGTTTTCTGTTTGGAATGATTTTCAATTTTGTTTGACTGCTATACAGGCAGACAGAGAAAAAAGATTATCTCACTCCTCTCTGCGCATGCGAGTAGTCGGAAAATGAGTTGTGGGACTGCCCCCCCCCCCACCCAATTTACATGAAAGTGATTGGAGCAAAGGGAAAAGACTATTAGACCATCCTCCTGTAATATCACCCCTATTCCTCTCTATCTTCCCATCTTGGCATTGAAAAACCTTTCAGATCATCCACATCCCCTCCCCCATCCTTCCCCATATTGATATCTTGACATTTTAACATATTAACATTGAAAACCTTTCTGATCCCCCATTCCTCCCCATCTTAGCATCTGAAGTCGATGTGAAAACCTTCCTGACCATCCACCATCATTTCTCCCTCCATTGATATCCATCCATCCATCCATTGGGACAATACTCTGTGTAGAGCGTTGCTGCTGCCTCGGCAGTCTACTGCTTGGCTATTGGGTACAATCATGGACAGGTCACCACTTCGACACAGGATACCAGCAAGCAGGCACTCATTTTGCCAACCTCGGAAGGATGGCAGGCAGAGTCAACCCCACCTAGTATTAATTCAACAGCCGAGTGGGATTTTAACTCAGGATCTTAGGATCCCAAGCCCACCACCCTAACCATTAAGCTAACACCAGGCACACATTGATATCTTGTGTGTGTGTCTATCTGTCTGTGTGTCTGCCATAACTCGTTTACCATTTGAGCTTTTGGCATCAAATTTTCAACAAATCTTTATTATCTGAATATGGAGAAGGAAGATTAATAATTTTGTTTAAATAATTATCATTATTATTATTCGACCATTTTTTGGCCTTTTTTTGCTCGATTATTTTTTAACATTTTTTTTTCAGCAACCACTTGTCTGAGTGACACAAACTTTTCAGGATATGAGTGACCCCCCATGGAGAATATTTTAATGTGTGAGAATATTGTGATGTCATCGGTCATGTGGTATGGCAGCCATCTTGGATTAAACACAAAAAATTAAAACATTATATCTCTGAAACCCACTCCACTCAACTAGGACCATATTCTGTACAGAGCATTGGTGCTGCCAAAGCAGTCTCCTGGGCTATTGGGCACAATCCTGGACAGGTCACCACACCGACGCTGGATACTCGAACGGCTCAATCTTCCCTGCAAGCTGGTACTCACTTTGACAACCTCGGAAGGACGACAAGCTGAGTCAACCACACCTGGTATTAATTCAACGGCTGAGCAGGATTTTAATTTGGGACCCAAGGATCCCAAGCCTGCCACCCGAACCATGAAGCCAACACCAAGCATTCTCTGAAACCACTGATCGGAAAAGATTGTTGTAAATTATGCTTTGATCCGCTGATCGGAAAAATTTCGGAAATCGGAAAAATTTGAAACTTGCCACATCTCATTCTACTCCCAATGAAGAATGAGGGATTTTAAGGATGACGTCATCGGTGAAGTTGTAGACCAGCCATAAATGTTTTCATCAAAATCTTTGTTTACCGTTGAGATTCAGTATGTCTGTCCAGGCTGTAACATTTTTAGCAATTGAGCTTTTGTCATCAAATCTTCAACAAACTTTTATTATGAGATTGTGCAGTGGATATTGGCAAATGAATAAAAACATTTTTTTAACTGTCGTTTCCATCAAATTTAGTTTGAGTACAAAGCGGACAATGACGAGCTTTGCATTTTGAGATCCTTTCTAGTTATCTTTGTTTTTTTCTTTGCACTTATGTATATCTTAACTCTTAGATATCTTAACAGCTTATATCCATAAGGGATGGTGCCACTTCTGTTTTCTAAAATGTATCTTTTATTATCATACGCATTCAGAGCCTTTATATTTACTTGTTCAGAGTACAGTTGATGATTATAACTTCTTATATTATTCATTTCTCTATACTCTCTCTCTCTCTCTTTCTCTTCTTCCTTAAAAATTAAACAGCTGCAATAATAATCAAAATTTATAGTCTCTGATTACATTCCTCTTTATCCTTTTCAAATTTCTTTGTCACAATTATAAGCACCATCCTTTGAAGAATAATATTTATAAGCATCAGCCTTGGCTCTCAATCCCACAAATTCACTCGTGATTGCTCTACCCAACTCATCTTTACATTTTCCAATTACCTTTTTATTTCACGTGAGAGAATGGACCACTTTCATTTTTATAATTGCTTGTGTTATTAATGTTTCTATTTGTTTTCATATCCTCATAAATGTCTTTGGTTTTAATTTCCAATATATAACTGTCTATGTCCATATAGAGGAGTTTAACTCTTTCGTCATATTTCTTCTTTAAGTTGTTAAAGAAATAGACACACAGTACATAAGCGACTTTGACAAGTCACGTATTGAAGTCCCTACGTAAATGGGTTTATCCATCACAATGCTTTACTTCTCCATATGAAGAGCACAAAAGTTCTCTGAAAAGATGTTCACCTGTTTAAAGCTGAGTTTATTAATTATTATTTTTTGTCTGTTCACAACATCGACACCTTAACATCACTTTTCGCTTCGCATGCGTGGGGTAATGATGTCAGCATTGTCCGACTTACAAATCTCTCAACCACACATAAACACCAGACTGCGGGAATTGTGGTGTTCTTTTGAAGAACAAAAGATAAATGTTCGTGGAATTCCTGAGAAACGAGCAAGTTAACCGTAACAGGCCACATGCCCTTCATGTGCCTCTCATATCGACGCTGTGCAGATCGGTGTGGTGATCGTGGCGGTGTTTGGTGTGGTGGCGTACCGTGTCATCGTGCTCAGTGTTTTCATCACGTTTGAGCGGCAGTTCATGGATTCCCATTATCCTGTAGGGCAGGCCGGAACAGGAGCGTGCCTCATCTTCGTCATCATCATGCTGCTCAATGTGGTTCGTCTCGGCACCTTCTGGCAGCACCGTGCTGTAGCACATCACCACATTGTGCCCTTCACACCACATCACTACCAGCTGAATGATCCTGTGCCAAGCCACACCGAGTGGTAGCACGATACTCTGCATGCTACCCCAGCTAGCCTCACCATACCAACACCACACATGCTAACTTTGAGCTACATGCTTGTTCATTTTTTGTTTTTGTTATTTTCTCTTGCAGGTGTATGAAAAGATTGCTCTTTTCCTGACCAATCTCGGTAAGTGCTGGGGTGTGCATGGAAAACGTTTTGATAAAGTACTTGTCCTCCAAAGAAACACGAGGGATTCTATAACGTGCAGGCTTTTGGAAATGAGCGTAAAACGGACGGATGGGGCTGAAGAAGGGAATCCAAAGTGGTTGAGGGATGCTTTTGGTAGTAGATGAAGAGGAAGTGTTAAATCTGGCCAAATGAAGAAGCTTTAGATCAGAAGAGTGAAGTAAATGGATACAAATGCAGACTTGCGAATGAATGACAAACACTTTTGAATTGTGTGTTTAACAGAACAACCACGCACAGAATCCGAGTGGGAGAACAGTTTCACACTCAAGATGTTCCTCTTCCAGTTTGTTAACCTGAACAGCTCGACATTCTACGTGGCCTTTTTCCTAGGAAGGTACCGTTGGCTTTAGGAAAGGATATCTGTGAAATAGCACATTTGTTTGTTTGTCCAGGTCCCTTGTCCACATCCCTCTGCCCCTTTCCCCCATTGCCCCTCACACCACCCTCTATCCCTCAGTTCCTTCCCTTCATTCTCCTGAGCTACCTCACATCCTTTTTGAAGTTTTATCACATTTGCTGTGATATTGTAATGACTGAATAATTTTCTCTATATTGAGTCTCTTCTCTTTTTGCTTTTTAATCTTATGCAATAACTTATTCTTCAGCGGTCTGCTCGAAGGATAAGTACTGTCGTGTCCACGCCGATTAACACCGACGCTTGACAGATGTACCCAAAACTGGCTTTAAAGGCACTGTGTTCAATATTACTCTACTTAAGGCCCGGTCACACCTTGACGTTTTAGCCAACGTATGCCGATTTTTGATTTTTTTTTTTCTAAAACGCTGGCACACGTTGAATACGTTATGGGTAAGTTTTGATAACATTGAGAGCACGCTGAAAAACACTGCCATACGTCGTTGTACGCTGGCTTTAAACGTTGTACTTTTCGGTTGTCCTCAAATTTTTTCATGCTTGAAATTTCACGACGTATGCCGGCGTATGACTCGCACGTTCCGCTACGCTGGCCACAAGTTGTATGCACGGTCTGCGATCGTTGACAGACGTCAACACATGCTACTTGTAAGTTAATCATAAGTTGAGACACGCCGAGGTAATGTTTAGCGTACCCGAAACTTATTTCTAACCTATGATTAACGTGTTGTTGGCACGTTACGCGATCGTTGCCACACATCGACAGACGTTACTTTTAAGTTACTCATAGGCTGAAAGACGTCGGTATAATGGATCGTCCTTGCGTCAGCGTCCACGGCCACGGCCAGGACACTTATTTGCAGCATTCTTCAAACTTTTCTTCGGCATGACGAGGATGTTCACACTTCGATGTCGAGCTTGGCTATGATTCCAATTGTCCATCGGCAGCGTCTATTTAAAATAGTCGAGTTTGAGCGATTTAACACGTTCAGAAGAAACGCTTCAAATTTCAAAACCCCAGCGTCAAAAAACAAAGGCGAGTGACAGCAATTTAAATCGTTCATTGTAAACAATGAAAATAGCTGAGTGGTACCGTTTAAAAGTCGTTGAGTGTAAAAAAAAATCCAATTGTTGAGCGCAAGCGTCTACTTTCAATAGTGGAGATGCAGCCATTTAAATCGTTGAGTTTATCATTTAAATCGTTAAACGCAAAGACAATCCATCATAACCCACACCCTCCCCTCACACTCACCTACTACTGCCAACATGAACAAACTACTACTAATACTAATACTAATACTGATACTGATACTGATACTGTTACTGCTGACATGGACATCGACTCAAAAAGGACTCGAAAACACTGTTGGGTTCCCCTTTTATGAGCAGCATTTTTATATACCAATTCCCAAAATCGCTGGGAACACGTCTTTATATGGCAGTTGTAAGCTAGAAACACGTTAATTTATTTTTTTGTCGACCGGAAGACGTCATTGGAATACGTCTACATACGTCGATGTGTGTTGGGACTACGTAAAGAATTGGTTCAAAGCACGTCAAACATAAGTTAGAAATAAGTTTCGCGTAAAAAAAGACATTACCGCGACGTGTTTCGACTTATGAGTAGCTTATAAGTAGCCTTTGTGGACGTGTGTAAGCGTCCGCATATCGTGTGTAAAACTTATCCCCATCGCATGCGGAACGTGTGTCATACGCCGAGTACGTCGTAAAATTTTGAACATGTTTAAAATTTCTTGACGTACTCTACTTACTACGACGTATGATAGCGTACTTTAGCGTTGTACTCACGTATACCAAACTTACTCATACCGTATTTGACGTGCCCCAACGTTTTAGACACATTTTTCTTAGGTCGGCATACGCTGGCAATATCGCCAAGGTGTGACCGCGATGTTGACACTTCCATTTCTACGGCAGTTATGATTCGAATCGTTGTGCGTCAGCCTTTTAATAGGCTACGTCACGACATCGTCGGCGATGCATACAACGCGCTATGCCGAAGTTAGACTATCGTTGGGCATCGGTTGTGTAGGCCGACAACAGGTTCAGCATTCGTTGGTATAAGTTATCTATAACACAACGAAACGTTCTGTGTCCGTTACCAATGCGTTCTACATAAGACCAAGTCGCTATGAATACGTCCGAATCTTTAAAAAAGAACATCAAAAGTTCAACGTAAGCCAGTGTTTTACATACATTTTAATACGTTGCCATCGCTGGCTAAAACGTCAAGGTGTGACCGGGCCTTTACCGTCCCCCAAGGTCACCCAAACGAGACAAAATCGACGGCAATCACACGCCAAAATCAGATGGCTAAAACAACCTTTCTTACCTTTTAAAGGATTTATTTCTATATTAAAAAGCACAAGGAAGAGGGTCGACAAGACACTATAATAAAGGGAACAAACCAAATGAGTCAAAAGACACAAAGAGGAGAATTGGAACACTCAAACTGAGACACACACAATGAAGGAGAAATAAACCGCAAAACATAACCCATTGGGCACCACAGAACACACTTTTACAACATGAAACTAATGCAGGCGGGACTTCCCTTTTCTCTGATGCACAGGGTGGACGCAATTCAACACAATCCAACCCATTTTAGAGACCAGGTGCAAGACGAGAGCCAGTAGTGATGGTGCCCAAAGTCAAACAGCCACGAGCAGGGCCAGCGATGAGTAGGCCCTCAACCTGGCCATGTGGTCCCCTTTGTCTTTTTCAGACCGAGGCCGCCTGGTCTGCCTTCCGTCTTCTTCCTCCCCCCAGCTTGGGTCAATTCCACATGAGGCTTCTCTTCCAATCAAGGTCAATGTCCTCCTTTCCACATGAGTCTCTTTGTTCTCTCCAGTGGAGTCGCAGGCCTCTCCTCATCCTCTGTCGTGGACTCCCCGGTAGACTTGCTCTCCAGTCTCGACTCTCATGCACGGAGTTCTCTTCTTCCTCCCAGGTGGAGTCTTCCTCTCGGGTCCTGCCCACGGAGGGGGGGGGCTATAAAAATAAGCATACGTCTTTTCTTCTGGGCTCTACAGCCCACTGCACCGGCATGGCTGGTGCACACTGGCCAGGGAGATCATCATTGGCCTAGTTGTACACGTGACTAGTGTGCCTCTGCAATGAGAAGTCCACACATAGCCCCACCCACAAACAAGAGCTCTTTTACAGAAACATTATCACTTAATCTGTCTACTCTGTCAATAAATTGCATACGCTGCTTCCTTGGTGTCACGTGCAACAAATTACTTACTCTGGCAATTTAACCATGACATGGCAATTTAACTGACACGAAACACACGGACCATACTATACTTTGGTCACAGTCCACCTATGGATCCCTCCCCCCTTCCACGTAACAATACAATCCATTCTGCCGGAGCAGTGTCATGTCAAGGATTGTATTGGGTGGTTCACCATTACCTTCCCAGTGGTAGTCAAGGCAGGAATTTGAAACTCTGCCAGGGGGCCGCTGACAAGACGAGACTTATTAAATGACATAATTCACCCCAGAATGCTCGTTGCACATGCACATAAACCCCTTGCAACAAAGTCCATCAAGGTGGCCAACCATATATCATGCATACCAGATTAGGATTGTTACCTAAGAACGGCTCACAAAGCTTCTAGAAGACACCAAAAATATTTGGAAACGTACCTGTGAGAAAGGAGTGTGCCTCTGCACAACAAAATATTTCAAGAACTTTCTGATTAACTCGTCCAAAGAGTTAATAACTTGCAGCCTGGACTGCAAACACTCCCGACCATGTGTGCAAGTATAAGGCCCGGAGGTTCATAGATGGATGCGTTCTACCCAAACCTTTGTGCTTCTAAACACCGATTGGAACATCATATTTGGGCTTGTCAATGCACCAGAGAGGTTAAGTTTAAAATGATGATATTTAATATAAATCTTGTTTGGGAGGAGGGGTAGGGGGTGGGAGTGGGAGCTGTGTGGGTTGTGAGTGCCCTTATAAATAAATATATATATACATATATATATATATATATATTGTTGCGGGCCGAGGGTCTGGGTGAGAAGACCACGAGGGGGGGTGGGGAAGCTATCTGGGGTTCCCACCAGACTCCCCGTAATTGCAGACCGTCGCACGCAGATAACTCCGTGACGCGGCGGGTCGCTAACTGACCGTGAATGCCAATAACTCAACCACGTGACTTAGGGTCCTCCGTCTAGTTTATCTGGTTACCTAACAATAATGATGTGATCTAATTACCAGGGGACACACCCTCGGTACGCCTTATCCGAACCGGATCACTTTACCGGATCAGATGCAGCCAAGCGACACTGCCAAGGCCGTACCGGCTAAAAGGAACAGATCATTGGAAATAAAGTCCGGCTAAGCTAGGATATGGACCATTCTGGATCAATGAAAGAAATGACAAAAACGAGCTGGGAACATTCCTACTAATTATAATTTATTAACAGGCAAGCAAGGAAAGATATGTGGCACAATGAATGTAGATTTATTGTTGTCTGTAAAGCAGGGATAGAAAGAAGCATGACAACTTATAAAAGCAGATACAGAGCAGAGTTATCCCAATATAATTCTTCTGCAATCTTAACATAAGCGGGAACAGGTGCCATGACACACACACACACACACACACACACACACACACACACACACACACACACACACACACACACACACACACACACACAACTAGATGAGGAGTTGATGAAGAGAAAAAGGAGAGGAGATGAGGGTAACGGTCTCTCAATACTGTTACGGCCACGGGTACCAAGACACCAGCTTGTCACTCAGGGGGATTAATCCTCGGTAGAGCCGGACCTGGGGCCACCGCTCACAATTAACGTTATGGTACGGTGAGTTGTTTTAAAACCACGAACGCACCCAGTCAACCACGAGTTCCAGTGTCTGCCATCTAATTATTCCGTTTAACTATTGGGCACGTGGTTACCTGAGCGGGGAGCACGCCCTCAGCAAAGCACCAATATTATCTGATTAGATTTTAATTAGGGCGGCCGAGCGTTTTAACCGCTGGTGCGTGCCGACAATTTTTTGGTCAAATCTGTGGTAATTACCTCCCAGTCTATCTTGGTTCGAACAATGCTCCACCAATAGAAGGAAAGGACAAACACGGAAAGGTTGGAAATCGACAAATAATTTATTAATAATAAAATAAATAAATAAAAAGAACCTTTTATTTGCTGAAGTAAATAAAGAATGAATTTCAAAGCAAAATCAATCAAAATGCCAGGGAAGAGACAAAGAGCAGATGTTTATCTGGGGTTGATTTACTTACAGCTAAACACAGACAAGGGTACCCAGCAGATCATTCAGGGGGAGGGGAGGGGGAGAATCGTCTCGCTCACCAGAAAGTCGTCCGTCAAGCGAAAACGTCCTGAAAATGTGTGTGTGTGCGTGTCACGTCCGTTGCCAGCACCCGGCTTTGCCGTGCACCCTCTCACGGGGCAGCCTTGAACGCCAGTCGAAGTCTAGAGGGCACCGAGATCGTCCGTCATGGGTTTAGATCAGTGGTCCCCAACCTTTTGATCCCACGGGCCGCATTCACTACTCCCAAGGATGTTGGGAGCCAGAAAAAAAAATTGATGCATTTTATTGAGAAACTTGATACTGTCACACAACGTTTGTATTGAGAAATCAATACAATGTTTGGGGTTTATTGGAGTATTGTTTTTTTTAATTAATAAATTTTATATGTATTTGATCGATCGATTGTTCACGCACTGTAATTCTGAACAAATTTCCGTTCGGGGTTTCATTAATTTTAAATACTGCCACAAGATGCCGGAAGGTAAAATCAAATTGATTTGATTCCTCCCGGCGGTAAGCGGCAGTGGCCGGCAGCGGCATTGTGTAAGGCTTTTCAGGTCACGGCGGCGGCCGGCAGTGGCATTGTGTAAACCCCTTTAAAATTGCTACATGGAAATGTGTTTTGATTGGAAAGTCCTCGCAGGCCGCAGTATAGGGCTCTGCGGGCCGCAGGTTGGGGACCAATGGTTTAGACCCTGGTGTTGTTGATCAACCCGTGCCTCACTTGTTGGCGGCGCTGCTCACACCCACACGCGCACCACACGCTCGCTTGCCGAAGCACTCGGAAGGGCGAATTGTCTCATCGGCGCTGGTCAGACACCCACTTCTTGGTCGCTTCTCTTGCCCTTTGCTTTTTCCTCTCTCCTTTCGCTTTTCCTCTCCTCACTTTTTCTCCCTTCAGACGTTTTCTCCTCAGAATGTCTCTCTCCTCTCAGAACGTCCCTCTTTCGCTTCTTTCTCACTTTTTTTTATATCTCAGAACGTCTCTCCTCACAGAACGAACCTCACACTTTCTCTCGCTCGTTTTTATATCCCCGGGCTGTCTCTGCGGGCCCCAAGCTCACCCCGCCCCACTGGCGCACGATTACCATGACGACCCGTGCGCTCTCAAAAAAGGCGGGCGTCGGAGCTCACAAAAGAATGTTGCTGAGGAAAAATGAGAGCGGGCTTCAGAGCTCGTGAAAGAAATGTGTGAACGTGTCTGTCATAAAGAAATAAAAAGCTTCCCATAAGAGAGGGGATCTATCCTTTACCCTTCTCAACGCATCACATTTAAGATCCCATTAGACATGGGGATGGGGCTAATCTGAACATGCATTTAAGGAAATAACTGAGGACCTGGATGTGTGGATGCATTCATCAGACTGGATTCTGAAATCTGTAACACTACCCCTTTTCCAATCCCAGACTCATCCCGAGTTGTCCAACAGCTGGCGACATCGGTTCAAAAAAAAATTACAACATTGCAATTGCACTAGCGTGTGACATGCAGGTGAAGTTACCCCCTACCTCGTATGTTTTAACTCTACCTTTTAGTGTTTGTTACAATTTAAACTAGATATGTCCCACCTGATGCGTTGGGAACTACATAACTGACTCACACAGACAAGCTTATGCTACACCGAAATTGCCGGAATTTTTGAAACTACAACACATAACCAGTGGGCTTTAGTAATTGACACAACTAAACAACTATATACAATTTCTGACCCAGGACCTGGAGAAATGCAGAAGAAAAATTGTGGAGAGGGGGAAGAACACCTGCTGATTCTTGCCACCTTCATGCTCTTCACCAGCACACCTAACAAAATAAACCGGCAGGCTAGTGACCGGCATACATTCATCGCTACGTCTCGTCTCCTATATCCCACTATTCCCATTGCCAAATTCATACCCAATCCCCCCAAGGTTATATGGGAAGGAAGAGCCGAACTACATGCAATCTTACATTTACATCGCGACAAGTCTCGTTCTCAAGTCCGACAGGAGGGCAAGTCCAGCAGCCGGCGATCGTCCCGACAGTGGATGGTGCGAAGGGGTTTACATCAATCCTAACGACGCTAATATTGTTACACTTTTAGACTTTCTCCAGGGTTATACCCTGCCAAGAGGCCTTTATTAAACTATGGGGTTCTAAAAACCCAAATTCCCATCGCCTACGTGTTGGTGCTCTCAATTTTGGGCCTTGCCCACCAAATTTTCTTTCTGTGCCATCGCACAATTTTGTGGCTGGGTAGTGTGGCTCCACTAGCAGGTCTCAGGTCAGGTCAGGTATGGGAGCATGTGCCAGAACAGCACGTCGCTGCGTCCACTTTCCGCCGGTACTCCAGGGGCCTCCGTCTGGCCATCCCCCAGGCAGATGCCAGGCCCATCCCCATCTCCTTGAGATGATGGTCAACCTGTTGCAACCATGAGGCACGTGGTCGACCCACTGGCCTCCTCCACTCATGAGACTCCCTCGCTGAGAGAATCTGGTGAGCAGGATCAGAGTCAGGAAAACGAGCCACATGTCCATACAGCCGCAACTGACGCTCACGGACTATGCAGGTAACAAATCTCATCCGAGTCTCTCTCAGCAACCGCTCGTTGGACACAAAATCCGACCAGCGATAGCCAAGGATTCTCCGAAGAGACCTGGTACCAAAGGAATTAAGTCTCCGTCTCAGATCCTTGGTCAGAGTCCAAGTCTCGCACCCATAGAGCAAGACTGGAAGTACCAAGGACCTGAAGACTTGGACTTTCGTCCTCCCGCACAGGTACCGGCAGCGCCACACCCCATGATCCAGTGAATCTATGACTCCCCAGGCCTGACCCAGATGTCTATTGACCTCTGACTCGCAGCCAGCAGAGACATGAATATCACTGCCAAGGTAAGTGAATCTCTCCACGACCTCAACATCCTCACCACAAACAGACACAGACAGGACAGCAGCATCCAAGATGTCACCGAAAGCCTGGATCTTAGTTTTGACCCAAGAAACCCGTAATCCCAACGGCTCCGACTCCTCATTCAGCACCTCGAGGGCCCCCAAGAGAATGTCTAAAGTCTCCGCAAAGATGACTGCATCATCTGCAAAGTCAAGGTCCGAGATCTTGACATTCCCAAATGACGCACCGCAACTTGATCTCTCCAACATCCTCCCTAGAATCCAGTCCATACAAGTGCTGAAAAGTGTGGGGGCAAGTACACATCCCTGACGAACTCCAGTAACAACTGGAAATAAGTCAGAGATGGTACCACCACACTTCACAGCACTCTCAGTACCAGAGTAGAGTTCAGACATCAGATCGATCAGTTTTGGTGGCACCCCACGAAGACCAAGAATCCTCCAGAGGACATCCCGATTCACTGAATCGAACGCTTTACAGAGATCAACATAGGCTGCAAGCAGCCCCTGCCGAAACTCTCGTCTGCGTTCGGTGAGGACATGAAGTGCAAGGATATGGTCAATCGTTGACCTCTTTGGTGTAAAGCCTGACTGCTCTGGACGCTGGTGCTCAAGCAGATGGTGGCGAACCCTATCGAGAATTATCCGAGCAAAGACCTTGCCTGGCACTGAGAGCAGCGTCACCCCTCGGTAGTTGTTGCAGTCTTGGCGATCACCCTTCCCTTTCCAGAGAGGGACAACAAGGCCCCTCTTCCAGTCAGTTGGGATGATGACTGTGTTCCAGGCAGAGCACAAAACTGCATGCAACGACACGAGTGCAGCATTTCCACCAGCCTTGAGAAGTTCGGCATGGATGCCACAGATCCCTGGAGCTTTGCCCCGTTTCAACTGGTTCACCGCAGCCCGTGTTTCCACAAGCGTAGGTGGACCACAGTTGATTCGAGGGTCAGCAACAGGGATTGTAACACCCTTGACGTCCAACTCGACAGTTGGGGGATCAGCCTGGTACAACCGCTCAAAGTAACCGGCCCAGCGGGCCTTCACTTCAGACTCCTCTGTCAAGAGCCTACCACTCTCTGCTCGAACTGTAGTGCTCCGAGGGATGGGCTTGGATGAACATAATGCGCGAATTCCCCTGTAAGCGGGACGAGAATCACCTGTCCACAGGTGATGCTCTACCCCCTCACAGATTCCTCGCACATAGGCCTCCTTGTCCACCCTCAGTGCACGTACAGTTTTACGCCTCAGCTCCCTGAACAGCTCAGCTCTGCCATTCAGCCTGGCCCTGCGACTCTGGTCAATGGTATCCAGTGTCCCTTGAGAGACAAAATTCTTCTTTGCCCTGCGGTGAGCTCCAAGGCATCCACCGGCAACATCAAGGACGGTGGTCTTGAAGGCGATTCAGGACCCCAACAACTAACAACCCTAACAACTCTTCAGGAACCCCCAAAGCACCCAGACCCCCAAGTGTCCACTCAGCCTGTTCGCAAACTCCTCAGCTACTCTCTCATCCCTGAGCTTGGCAACATCCAGTCTCAGCTGGGATGGTACCATTCTCCAGGATTTAAGGTGCAGCTTTAGAGTTGCTACAACAAGCCTGTGGTCAGTATTGAGGAACTGAGCACTCCGGTAGACCCTGCAGTTCTGGATCATCCTCCAACGACCGTCAACGAGGACATGGTCAATCTCCTTTGCCACACTGCCAGCGTTGGAATACCAAGTCCAGCGATGAGCTTGTGGGCGCTGAAACCATGAACCAGCCACCCTAAGTCCATGACTTCTTGCAAAGTCAAGGAACTTAGTGCCATTCTGGTTCATAGTTCCTGACCCATGGGGACCAACACACACCTCATAACCGTCCCTATCAGTTCCAGTCGATGCATTGAAATCCCCCAAGACTAGAAGTGTATCTCGTCTGGGGCACTGATCAACCACAGACTCGAGTGTGGCGTAGAATGCATCCTTCATGGTGAGATCACTCGCCTCAGTCGGAGCATAAACAGAGACCAGGGAAATGACACCGAAGGAGTGACGAATCCTTAATCTCATAATACGCTCGTTGACCGGTGTTACCTCAATTATCATTGGGGTCAGCTTATTGGACACAGCTACAGCAACTCCTTGGGTATGGTAACCATCAGAGCGACCAGACCAATAGTAGGTGTAACCACCCACCATTATCTCGCCGCAATCCGGTCTCCGAACCTCAGAGCGAGCTGCAATCCCGATGTCCAAACGCTTGAGCTCAGATGATAACAGAGACAGGTGATCATCCTCTCTTAGGGATAGGACATTCCAGGCACCCACCCGAAGGGACCGCCTCAGGTTAACCCAAGGAGACCGCCGTCTGGTGGACGACACCTCAGCACCACTCCGACACACTCTCCCGCAATCTGACCCAGGGATGTTACCCCGTGGTTTCCCTCCTATCAAAGATTGGGGGTCCCGAAGGCTTTGCCCCAATCCCGTCATCCGGTGAGCTGCCCTGCGAAGGGAAGCTGCACAGGAGGTACTCCCACGGAGTGGGTTTTCAGATTTTTTTTGCGTTTTTGCGTTTTGCGGAATGAAGGGTTTTACGGTGGCCGGAGTGCAAATCCTGCCACCAACCTCCTAATAAGAAGTGACCCAACTGCAGGAGGACGTCCGCAGACACAGTTGGGCACTAGATATGGATGGCCGTTGGCTCACAAGGAGCTCCTCCGCCCTTTGACAGGTTTTGTTTTTAATCCTGCTGGGTGTCCATATCCAAACACCCTCCTCACCAGAAACCTGGTGGGGGAGACGGTTTAGTCGCCGACAACCCGACCATGGAACAGGTTAGTACAGGTTTACATGGTACCTGTAGCAGGTCACAGATCGAACCTGACCTGACAGAATTCGGCATGGATTCAGCAGGTCTGCCCACCTGCATACTCACCATGAGCGGCCCTGGGTCACTGGAGCTGCCTCCGAGATTTTCTGCTCCTCACCCTAACATTTCCCCTTTTCCCCATAAGCCCTTGGTATCATTATTCATGATGTCACGATTCACCATGATCTCAGAACCGTAACCCCCACGAATAGTGAGTGTTTACGATATACACAAATGAAACAGAAACGTTTGAGTTAGGATTAGTTTTAACGAAGTTAAGGTGAGTTTTTTTTTAAAGTTAGGTTAAGTTAGGGTTAGTTTTAACTCCGTACAATCATCAACTCATGAAATGAACAAACAAAAAGAAGTTTGACTCGTTTATTCCGATTGCTCTTCACGCTAACGATTTATGGGAAAAAAAATTATTGTTGTTTTTTCGCGAGTGTGTCATTCTGAGAATGTTTATTTTTTTATTCCTCAAAGGTTCACTGGTCGACCTGGGAAATATGAAAAACTGTTCAACCAGTGGAGACTAGAAGAGGTATAAAGCAAAGTGAACACTCATTTAGTTGATTCATTTTGAGATGTTGATGATGTGGCGGTACGCCTTTGTGGTGAGCTGGATAAACACAAGGACGCTTCTCTAACCATCAGCCATTTTGCTCTCACCAAAGGGATTGTTATTCTTTTGGTGATACAGTGCGTGTGTCATGGTATTACCCGATGTGTGCACCCTCTTTCCTCTCCTCCTCCATTTGCTACCCCACAGTGCCATGCCAGCGGTTGCCTCTTCGATCTCTGCATGCAGATGGGGATCATCATGGTCCTCAAGCAAATTTGGAATAACTTCATGGAACTTGGTTTTCCGTAAGGACTTTCCTCGCCGTGTGAACGGTGTCTCGCTGTCGAAGTACTTTTGAAATGCAATGTGTCGCGACTTGAAAGTGAGACGTTCGTGTCTCCATCATTGTAAGGAACAGTCATTATGACGAATTTAATTTTAACAAAGGGCACTTTTGGTGGGTAATGTTGTTAATACAAACGGTTTTTTACTCAGCGTAATGGAGAGTGAGATGTGGAATTATTTAATCCCAAAACAGAGAGCACGGTCCATTGAGCCGTTGATTAGAAATTCAGTAAAGCTCTCTTATGGACAGTTCGTTGAACCCCGTTGTGACCAAACATGAAAGGCAGGTCAAACCGGATCCAGTAAAACGTAGAACAAGTTTGTTTTTAATATTCATCTTTTTGTATTCTACCCATTTTCACAGCAGTAAATTGCAATCATGTGCTCTGAACACAAGGGGGGCACCCTTCTTTAAATTATTTGAGGTGGTGATTTTTGAGAAACCATCCGATTCTGATGCACCACACTCTGTTGCAGAGCGTCGGTGCTGCCGAAGCATTTTGTTGGCAAGGGTTATACTGGATGGTTTGCCATTGGCTTCCCAGCAATAGTTAGGGCTAATGAGGGAAGAAAAGATCATGGTTTTGGATTGGGGACGATCTGAGATGATGGGGAACAGTTGTCTTGAATACTTGGAGGGAAGGATGAGATTGAAGAGAATGTGGATGTTAGTTCCACAGGCAGGGAACAAAAGAGGAACGAATGGGTGGATGTGAGCAGTGATTCTAGATTTTGTGAGTTTCACAGAAAGGGATCGATGGTGGACCGCATATGCCCTGCAGATGCCTGTGGGAGGGAGATAGGAACAGAGCACGGAAAGGGCAGAGGGTGCAAGACCAGAAAGGAGGTGGGAAAAGACAGAGACTACAGGCCTGTCTGCGATGGGAAAGTGATAGGCCCATAGACTCAGCTTCGTCGCTGGACATTCCAATTATCTTGAATGCCTCAATTTCCGTGACATCAAACTGAGCAAAGTGTGAGGCAGGGGTGCCAGCCCAGAAGGGAATGCTTTTTGATTTTGGACAAGTCCACATCAACTGTAAACTTCCCTCACATGACCTTCTCAAAGATGCAAATCATTTTGTTTCTTCTTAAACACTATTGTGCATTCTCTCTCTCTCTCTCTCTCTCTCTCTCTCTCTCTCTCTCTCTCTCTCTCTCTCTCTCTCTCTCTCTCTCTCTCTCTCTCTCTCTCTCTCTCTGTCTGTCTGTCTGTCTGTCTGTCTGTATGTCTCTCTCTCAAAAAAAAAATAATTGTGGCTTGACTCCAAGAGTTGTGCAGATAAGATTACATCTGCTCCTTTTTGTTATATTTTGCTTTCAAGATATTCATTGGTTCACAAAAAAAATAAAAATCATGTCTTTGTATTATCATCATCGATAGACCATAATCTTGACAAAGCGTCGGTGCTGCCGAAGCAGTCCCTTGGCAAGGGTTATGCTGCTCGGTTTGCCATTGCCTTCTCAGCATCTTTGTACGATGTGATAAAAAATGTTGAAGTGTCATGAACGTGTCCATCTGCCTGTGTCTGACCTGCAGCGTAATTCAGAACTGGTGGGCAAAGAAGAAGATGCGCCATGAAGTCAGCAACAGCGAGATGGACCGGCTGCCCCAGTGGGAGAAAGACCACAGCCTACAATCAATGAACACATATGGCCTGTTTGATGAGTACCTGGAAATGAGTACGTGGAACACACACTGCCTCGGTTTTCAGCCGTGAGATACGTGTGTGGCCGTAGCATATTACATTCATTGGTATGCACCTCTTTTGATTGCATGATTTGTTGCTTGGTGAACGGCTTTGGAAGTAACATTTTGTCACATCCACACCCCTGTTGTAGAAGGTGTGCCAATTATGAAAATTGTTCCTTTGGCTCATGAGCTGCCACCGGAAAAGCCACTATGATTGTAAACTTTTGATGGGCAAACACTATCTTAGTGATGCCTGTTTGTCGGGTAGTTGAGGTCATGGGTTTTCTTTTTTGCTCTTCTCAAAAATATTTGAATCTACCATATCTCTAATCCTACCATTAATTTGCAATTGGTCACTGGCTTTGACACCAATACAAATGTTTTATTAAGGACCCAAGCATCAAAAAGTTACGTATATCGAACAAAGTTTCAAATGGAGCACCTCACCGCCATAAGAACATTTAAATTGTATCAGACGTGGAAATAAATTGGAATTGTTGCTCTCAGCTCGCCAGATCAATGATCACCAGAAGATGCCATTTGAATTTCCACCACTTCCCCGTTTCATTTAGAATCCCGTACGGGCACGGGCAACGTGCTGCGAATTCACTAAAAATGCAAAGCTTTGAACACCTTTGCAATTTTAACGGTAACGGTCCAGGGCATGCTGGAGGCAATTCATCAGCATCTACGATAACCTTTATGAATGCAACCTTGTCATATTTTATCCATCTCGCCTTGTGAAATGCACTATTTTTCAATGATTTTACGATTTGAAAGTCTCACAAAAACTGAATTAATTCAACACTGCGAATGAAACCCATTCAAAGACGCGTCGGATAGCGAGCATCACCACCTCTTTAATCCATCCCTTCTTTACCTCCCCTTTCAGTCCTACAGTTTGGTTTTGTCACCATCTTTGTGGCAGCCTTTCCGTTGGCACCACTTCTCGCCCTAATCAACAACATCATTGAAATTCGCTTGGACGCTTACAAGTTTGTCACCCAATGGAGGCGGACCCTGGCTTCTCCTGCGAAGGACATCGGTACACCGTCCCTACCTTTTCATCTCTGGCAATTTAACGCGGTTCATATGCACACCGATGCTGGCCCAACATTGGAAAACGTAGGAACGGTATCCTGTACGAAGTGCCTCAAAATTGTGACGTTGAGGTGCATTTTGAGCTTTCGCAAATGTCATTGAGTCATGTGACATTTGTCTCATCACCCTTTTAAATGTCAAGTATCAGCTGACACAGTTCTTGTGTATATATATATATATATATATATATATATATATATATATATATATATATATATATATATATATATATATATATACACATATATATATACTCATACATAGGTTTTAGACGTTTATCAACACGATGTTTCCTTGTTGTCCTTTATTGTCACAACCAACGACGTGAAAATTATTACTTTTTTTTCAACCTTCAAGTGAAAAGCCGATGTTGTCCCTGAAGTTTCAGGTATCTTATGGATGACTCTTGATACTAAATGTCTCGTCATAGCTCATAAAACCCACGATTTTACTCCTTGTCATTTGCTCAACTTGTTTGGCACCACAACGCATGATCGTTTTTGATTCAAAACAGCAATATCATGTAAATTTGATGTCACGAAAGGTCCATGCCGTGCAGCTCCATGTAGGTTTGTGTACCTGTCTCGTGATCTCTGTATCATTGAGCCCAGTGGGGGTCGAGTCCTTCTCTGCATCTGAAAGGATGGTGTAAACTTGAAAAAAGACAAATGCGAGCACTTGACTCATCATATCCACACTCTATCGAATCATTTTTTTTTATTTTCTCCATAAATACAGGTCTTACCACATTCATAGATACAGTAGCTCGCATGAGAAGAGAAGTGAAACTGGTAGAGGTAGCTGTGTGTTACACCCATGAGTGGGAAGGACTGATAATCTCCTGCAATGTAAACAGATCAGCCTCGTACAACTCCTGTGTTTCATTCACCAATCTCAACAAACAATCCCCACTGTCCAAGACCAGACTATATTTATACCACACATTTGCACCTGCTATTCACCATGAGGTCCAGGTGTGGTCTTCATGTTGCTGACACCACTTCCTTTGATATATCACAAAACCTTTACTAAACCACAAGAAAAGCACCCTACGAAAATCTCTCCTGAAATCTGAGATTATTATTATTCTTTTGTGTGCCGCACATGGCTGCAAGTAACATCATTAGCTGGCAGTGCAGCTGTGTCGCTGATGCAGTGCCCCCTGTAGGTTAGAGCAGGAATTTGGAATTTGTCGAGGGTGCCAGCAATAGCTCACCTACTCTTTGTGAAGGACACCATGGGATCTTCACCGTCCACCAATTAATGCCGGCAGATGGGCACCAAGTTTAACATTCGTTCAAGTGACGCACACACATCTGAGGGACCCCCTGCCTGCGAAATAGCAGGATGACAGGTTACGGCTCGGCCGACATTCGAACCCAGGCTGGACAGCTCAGAGGCGAGTGTGTGTGTACCTGTGTGCATACCTCAAAGCTATCGTGCGAGCCCTGATGAGATTCTCATCAGATTTCGATCAGATCTCATGGTAAGCCAGAGGAGATTTTTCTAAGGGCCTTTCTCTTACTCACTACCATCACACACACACACACACACACACACACACACACACACACACACACACACACACACACACACACACACACACACACACTGTACTGATTATGATAATCAACTTATCTAGCATCACTCCAAAATATCATTTCTCATGCTTCTTCATAGTTATGCTCTACACTCTGCTCTACAAACAATGGAGGAATCTGTTTTACGTGTGTGTGTGTGTGTGTGTGTGTGTGTGTGTGTGTGTGTGTGTGTGTGTGTGTGTGTGTGTGTGTTTTATCAGGGATATGGTATGGAATCCTAGAAGGTATCGGCATTCTTGCTGTCATCACGAATGCATTTGTCATCGCTGTAACCTCGGATTTCATTCCACGCCTTGTGTACATGTACCAGTACGGTCCTTGTGCCAGGGGCTCCACCAGTGGGACCTCTGCAAAGTAAGTGTGGGCATATTTGGTTGACTTGGGGCCAGTTTGATCCAAAAGTACATGTCATTTTACTTTTCATTTCCTAAAACATATGACTTGAGGATTGGCTGAAGAATGAATTGGCGACAGCAATGTAGCAGCATCGATGACGTCATGTTAAACATACTTGAGGTCGATTTTAAGATGTGATAATCTCCAGCCATTTCACTGGTTAAAACACACCATCTCTATAACGAACGAAATGGCGCTCAAATCCATCGACGGTGCTTTATCACCCAAATTTCTCAATACCACCAGAACCACGGTCGAGATGATGATTCAGGGTTTCCCTGGTGGAGGTTGACAGCATGAGATATGTGGATTTTCTTTTTGATTGTGCACCATGTGAGGGGCATTGGCCATTGTTTTGAATGTCTTATGGAAAAAGATCCTTTTGCGCAACAAGCACGTGCCGATGAAGATAACTATGTATCATATCATAGGGGCAGTTTCTCCGTCTGGTCACAAGGAATGAGGAAGAATGAGAAAACAGCCCTGTTCCCCACAATTGAAAACATGTGCTAAGTTCTCATTTTAAGTGTGTGTGTGTGTGTGTGTGTGTGTGTGTGTGTGTGTGTGTGTGTGTGTGTGTGTGTGTGTGTGTGTGTGTGTGTGTGTGTGTGTGTGTGTGTGTGTGTGTGTGTGTGTGTGTGTGTGTGTGTGTGTGTGTGTGTGTGTGTGTGTGTGTGTGTGTGTGTGTGTGTGTGTGTGTGTGTGTGTGTGTTTCTTTTCAATCGGACCCGCTGTGCAGCTGTTACTCCAACTATGTCAACAACAGTCTCTCGGTGTTCAAAGTTACAGACTTTGAGAAAGACTCCATTCCTCCAACACCAACAGATTCGACGGATTCCATGCGGGACGTGAAGTACTGCAGGTAAAGACATCAGATGGAACTGGTAAACACGTTTGCCAAGTGTCGGGGTCGGGCTTTCGTAGTTACACCGTTAATATAATGAAGCACAGGCAAACTCCATTCAACGCATCTCGCTTGTAATAGGTCCCTTCCAAGCACTCTTGATACGAAGTACTGCTCTCAAAGTTGTGCAGCAGCGTTGAGGTAGTCGGAGGATGATGGGTTTAATCAAAAGACAGCATCATGTACTTCACAAACATTCTGCTCCAGTCACTCCATCATTTACCCAAAGTCATCTTCCATCTGCTTGGAAGTCGGCTCACATCATCTTCAGTCAACTTATTAATCTTCACAAACATTCTGCTCATTTACCCGATGTCTGCTTGGAAGTCATCTAACATCACCATCAACCAACCATCCTTGCTGTTTGTAGATGGCATGAGCGAAAATCACTTCCACTTCGCTGCGAAGCTCTGTTGTTTGCTTTGCTTTGGTTTGAACCTCCGCTTAAAATGAATGGAAAGGAAACATTTTGAAAATTTCGAATTATTCTCACTCAGATTTCAACATCACACGAATGCACATTAATCAAGTCGTTTAAACTTTCTTTATAAAGGAAGAAGATTTGTAATACCGGCTACCACTGGGTGGTGCTATACGATACACATTTACATGAAGTGGAGTGGAGTGGGGTCTTCCCTTCACCGTGAACCCCCTCCCCCAGATGCGCTACGCAGGCAGAAACAAGACTTGTGGTACCCTAAGGGAACATGCAAAATTTGGTTGGATTTGGTTTGGTAGTTGTTTTTTAGTTTTTGAAGTCTATATAAATATACAAATTCAATTTTATAGAGTTCAGTTCCTGCCTTTTTCAGCCATTTTTGGCAGATTTGGCAGATCCAAGTTTGGCAGATCCATTCGCTGTGTTTCTACAGGTACAGGGACTATCGATTGCCCCCAGAAGAGCATGAAGATTTTCACTATGAGCTCACACTGCAGTTCTGGCACATCTTAGCAGCCCGGCTCGCTTTCATCGTCGTCTTTGAGGTGGGCCTACAAAGTTATACCTGTTAGAATGTGTCTCACAAATATCCTTATAATTCACTTACATTATATTAGCTCACATTTGCTTTGTGATTCTTATAGATGGTATATATTCAAGTTATTCACAATGTTTGAGTGATAAAGTTTCATTGTAGCAAAGAACATATTGTCATGTGAATGGCCCTCGCTCCACATATGTAAGACCACTGCGGAGAAGACACCATGCACTACGGACCGTGTTCACGACTGCTGATTCTAATTAATTTAGTTGACAATGAAGTGCACCAATCCAAACTTGACGCAGTGAAATAGCTGGAGAAAAAAAAAACTGCATGGATGGACTGCTGAAGGGAATAAATAATTTGTTTAGGAAATAAGAGAACAGGACGAGGCGAACAAAAAATGGTGTGGAACCGGCACGCTAGTCAATTGCATAAAACACAATGCTTAAGCAATTACAGTTCTACTGGTTCTCTGAGGCATCACGGTCCATCACAATTCACACAAACAAAACCAGGTAAGTGAGACGGGATGCTGTAGGACACCAGTGAGATGAGGGACTGTCCGATGGCAGGACAAGCTCCGACAGAGCCTGTTTGCGAGTGGGAGCCAGCAGGGAGGAAGGTGGGCCAGAGCCAGAGATGGCACACCGAGGACACAGGGATAGAAAGAGCTTGAGAGACGTGGTGCCGTCTCATTCGACCTCCATCAACTTTTTCTGGGGTGAGGCTTCTAGCAAAGCTCTCCTCTCCCTTGCCAATCCGAATCCACAATACTTATGGCAATCTTTTGACAGCCAATCCTGCCAGGACAGTGGGTGACGAGGCATCAGCCAATTCTGGCTCTTCCCTCCCAAATGACTTCGCCCTTCTTCCTTAAGAATGGCTAATTCCTCCAGCCCATGTACTCAGTACAATCCAAGCCCATCTTACTCACCTGGCCTTACTTGGTTCCGGACATGGGAGAACACGATTACAAACACCTTAACCTCTCCAGTTACTACCTGTTACAACACCATCTCCCAACAGTGAAACAACACAGGACGACTTATCCCTAACCGCAGTGTCTTTTATATAAGCATAAAGTGTGTTATCTGCGTGACTGTCCGGATGGTGTTGAGGCCGTAATCCATTGACTGACCCCATCCTGCTCATAAATGTAACAGTATTATCATGCATGTGTTTTACTTTCATTTTATCATTACAAATCTAATTACTGTGTTTGTTACAGAGCAGATAAATGGAACATGCGTTTCCCCCATCCCACCCACCCCCCCCCCAACCCCTTCCACGCCCGCAGCACCTCGTATTTTTCATCAAAATGCTGATTGCATACCTCATTCCAGACGTACCACGTGGTCTGCAAGAGTGCATGCGCCGCGAGAAATTATTCGTGCAGGAGATGGTTTACAAGGCCGACCTGGAAACACTACGTCAGAAGAAAAGGAAGGATCGCTTCTTCCATGAGTGGCCATGACCATCTATTTGCCCTTCCATGCACCGTGTGCTAGATCTCTCTCTGTGTCTGTCTCTGCCTGTCTGTCTGTCTGTCTGTCTCTCTTTCTCTCACACACATCACCAACAGCTGGAACCCAAGTGTACGCAGTATTCTGCGAGCCAATTTCCCAGCTAGGTATGTGTATTCAAAGCCATTTGGTCTTGTCTGTCTGCTGTGGATGAGAGAGAGGATAGTCATAGTACTGTACTGTGATCCTTTGAAAGTTATTGAAACCATCGCACTCACCATGCCTCTCCGATTTACCAACTGTTCTAAGGTACCAGGCTGCCGGCATGACCCGAAGCTGTTTTTCACCTTTTCCAGTCCCGCTTAGCTGAGAAATCTTACAACTTGCAAAACTCACCAAGCTCTGATCCTGGAAAGACATCCACCATTCCTATACAAGCACTTTGTACACAACTTACAGCCTGGTTTAGGCTAATTTCAGGAAATTATTTGAATTGAAAATCCTCATGATACATTTAGTTGAATGACTGTGTGAGGCAAACAAAAGAAGGAAACGAGACCAATCCTGCTAAAGCCTAGTAGGCCTTTGATGGCCTAGCTGGGCCTTCAGATGTGCGCTTTTGGGCTTGTGAATAGCATTGGCGTTATAAGTGACCATCACGTTGACACCCACTGGCATACTGTTGTCTGATTGGAGGAGATTCTGCAGCACACCTCTCATTGAGCCATTTCCGCCCAGTTATGCACAGGAATTATACTTGGACTGTTTATATTCCAATTGTTGTTGTTTTCCCTAACACACTGTTGGAGTTGTATCCTTTCCTGTACATTATGGGCGTCTGCCGTTGCCAAAACACTTTGCATGACTTTGCCGCCGTGTCATACCGGACTGTGTGTAGGATTGTGTAGGATTGACGGAAGCGAAGCTCGGTCTTCGGCTCAGGCCTTACATGCAACAGTTCATTTGAGCATGATGCATTGTTCAGATGATGGGTTCAAATGGGTCAGAGCAAGAGACATTAATCCCTTTAATTTGATGCCATGTTCATGAGAGGGCTGCAAAGGGTGTGTGTGTGTGTGTGTGTGTGTGTGTGTGTGTGTGTGTGTGTGTGTGTGTGTGTGTGTGTGTGTGTGTGTGTGTGTGTGTGTGTGTGTGTGTGTGTGTGTGTGTGTGTGTGTGTGTGTGTGTGTGTGTGTGTGTGTGTGTGTGTGTGTGTGTGTGTGTGTGTGTTCATAGTTTGTTGCACAGAGACAAGTTGCCAATTTGTGACGTTTTGTGCAGAATCAAAACCAGGGCTGCCTTGAGGATCCGTGTACAGTAGACATAATATTTTATGACTTCCCCAGACATCGTAAGCAATGGTCATAATGTGCTCTTCTGTAATCTTATATGACAGGACGACCTCAATTGATAAACGCTGTACTGCACCTTTCTCTGCATGTTGAACATTCCACGAAGGTACAGTGATGAAGAATACACATATATTGTACAGCGTGTTATTATAGGCAAGTTAAGCGGTTAAACGCGGTTACATTTGCTTCTTGTGAATTGTATCTATAATGCCGGAAGTATTTCATTACGAGATCAATAGTGAATAACGCTATGTGCATGTTCATCATTTGTTTTTTGTTTCTTTGTATACCTTGTCGAGGCTCGTATGAGAGCTAACACACAACACACAACAAGGGCGGCAACAGACAAGAGGGGCAGGAGAGGGAAGGACAAAAGTGGGGGAACAGAGACATTAGGAGATCTGTGGAAGGGAGAGGGATGGGGTGGGAACACAGGGTATACAAGATGGACACGACAGGGACTTTCAGGAAGGAAAGCAGGGAATTTGAAGGAGGTGTGTTTGGGGTGGATTAACGGGGGTAGAAAAGATCAAGGATTTGGATGGGGGACGATAAGAGATGGTGGTGAACAGCTGTTTTGAAGACCTGGAGGGAAGAGTGGGATTGAAGAGAGTGTGTGAGTTTGTTCCAAAGGCGGGAAAAAAGGAGTGAAAGAGAGAAGGTGAACAGTGATTCATGATTTTGGTAGTTTTACCAGAGAGGCATTGCTGGTAGATCTTGAGCGCCCTGCGGAAATATGGGGGTGGAGACATATCGCAGACAGAGCAGGAAGGGGGGGCAAGGCCAGAGAGGAGGCGATAGAAGACAGAAAGACCACCGACTTGCCTGTGGTGAGAGAGTGAGAGACCCAAAGACTCAGCCTCATCGTGAGAGATCCCAATAATCCAAAATGCCTTGGTTTCTACAGTGTGAAGCCGAGAAAGGTGGGAGGCAGGAGCACCAGCCCAAAGGGGAGAGCAGTACTCCATCAGGCTGCGGACAAAAGATTTATATATGGTCAGGAGCTCAAGTGGGCCGAGGAAGGACTTTGCATGATGGAGGATTCCCAGTCGGCGACTGGCTTTGGAGGCCAGTTTGGAAATGTTGCTTTCCCAGGAAAGATCATACCAGATAGTGAGACCCAAAAGCTTGAAAGAAAGGATTTCTTCGATAGGATTGTTGAGTATGTAGCGGGGGGGGGGGGTGGAGTTCATATGGTCCTTTCAGAGAGACATAGTGAGAGTGTGAGATTTGTCCGGATTGAAAGACATGTTCCACGTGTTGGACCAGTTTGTGATTTTACCCAGATCTGGGGTTGAGGTCAGGGCTCTGTCGGCCAGTCACGTTCTTCCACACCGATCTCGACAAACCATTTCGGTATTGACCTCACATTGTGCACGAGGGCATTGTCGTGCTGAAACAGGAAAGGGCCTTTCACAAACTGTTGCCACAAAGTTGGAAGCACAGAATCATCTAGAATGTCATTGTATGCTGTATCGTTAAGATTTCCCTTCACTGGAACCAAGGAGCCTAACCTGAACCATGAAAAACATCTCCAGACCATTATTCCCTCTCCAACAAACTTTACAGATGGCACTATGCATTCGGGCAGGTAGCGTTCTCCTGGTTCCGCCAAACCCAGATTTGTCCGTTGGACTGCCAGATGGTGAAGCGCGATTCATCACTCCAGAGAATGCGTTTCCACTACTCCAGAGTCTAATGGCGGTGAGCTCTACACCACTCCAACCGATGCTTGGCATAGCACATGGTGATCTTAGGCTTGTGTGCGGCTGCTTGGCCATGGAAACCCATTTCATTAAGCTCTCGACGAACAGTGCTTGTGCTGACGTTGCTTCCAGAGCCAGTTTGAAACTCAGTCGTGATTGTTGCAACAGACGACAGACGATTTTTCATGCTACGCACTGCAGCACTCAGCGGTCCTGTTCTATGAGCTTGTGTGGCCTATCACTTCGCGACTGAGCTACTGTTGCTCCTCGACATTTCCACTTCACAATAACAGCACTTACAGTTGACTGGGGCAGTTCGAGCAGGGCAGAAATCTGATGAACTGACTTTTTGGAAAGGTGGTATCATATGACGGTGCCACGTTGAAAGTCACCGAGCTCTTCAGTACGGCCCATTCTATTGTCAATGTTTGTCGATGGAGATTGCATGGCTGTGTGCTTGATTTTATACACCTGTCGGCAATGGGTGAGGCTGACGTTGCTGAATCCACTAATTAGAAGGGGTGTGTCCACATACTTTTGTGTGTGTGTGTGTGTGAAGATTTTTGTTTTTATAAATAGTGGTGAGAGGACATCGACGTTAGTGAACTGGTTGATGGATTTGTGGAATGTGTCGTCTACCCGATGATTTAAGTATGCTTTGACTTGTTACCCAAAGGAGAGGGTATTGCATTTTGGTCCATTTGTTAGTGGCAAAATCGAAGATTTTTCAAGTATATTGGTTTGTCAATTTTGATATTCTGTCTGTCTGATTGTCTGTCTGTCGCTTACAGGTCGCAATTTCAAACCGATCTTCACAAAACTTCACCACATGGTAGAGTTTGTCATTCGGAAGAAGCCTATTGTTTTTGAGGTCAAAAGGTCAACGTAGGCCAAAGGTCAACAACTTAGGTCTGATTTCTAAAATCCTCAATTTTCATCCCATTGACTTGAAATTTGAAGAGGATTTATATTTCAGGTCAATGAATTCAACTAGGCAATTATTTTTGAGGTCAGCATAGGCCCAAGGTCAACAACTAAGGAGGGGTATTTCTAAAATCTTCAATTTTCGTCTCGTTGACTTGAAATTTGAACAGGATATTACACCAGGTCATTGAATTCAACCACCAATTATTCTTTTTGAGGTCAAATTTGTTTCATGGATTTTGCAAGTGTCGTGCTCTGCATGACTTCTTATTTGTCTGTTTGCTTGTTTGTCCGCACAGAACTTTCATGTTTTTCTCCGCAACCGCTTGTTGGATTGAGATAAAAAAAATCTTCACCATTGGTGTGACGACTCATGTTGAATGTTTTATTGATAATTATGACGTTATAGTGGCAGTGGTGGTGTGGCAGCCATGTTGGAAAAATGGAAAAACTTTGGACCTCTATTTCTGAAACTGCACCAGAGAAAAAAATTGAAATTTGGCACATCGCGAGTACTCCTCATGTGTACAAGGTTGTTCAGGCATAATTGATGTCACATGGTTTGGCAGCCATATTGGATTTACGAAAATTATTAAATAATGTTTTCTCTGGAACCACTTAATCAATCGGCGTGAAACTTCACAATTGTGATCTCGTAGTGATGGGGAATCGATGTTTTAAATTTCAACATGATCGGCCACATGGTCTCGCAGCCATAATTGTTAAAAAAATTTAATTTTTAAAAACGTTTTTATTTTATTTTGAATAAGGTTCACTTGGCTGTGCCTGGGTGGGTTTGAGGGTTGAGGAGTAGCAGCTGAAACGTGAATCCTATCCAGGTTCCTCACGATGACTTCATCTTTGCTTTTTGCTTGTTTGGGTTCCTTCTGATTACTCCAATGCAGGATTGTACCTATTTCGTCTTCCATTTGATTTGAATTGTATTTATGTTAATCCCATTCTGAATTAAATTGACTAGTAATAAACGTCATGGGTTAGGGTCAGGGTCAGGTGTCCGATCAAAGCGGGGTTGCATCACAGCAGGATGTCTTGGTACCCGGTCATCACTGCCAGCAGTTATAAAGTGGCAGTTCTAGTTATGTCTATTATTTATTACGTAACATACCAGTACATAAACAACACACAAAATACACCACACAGCACACCACGCAAAACAAGCCATGGTGAGGGTCTGCAATCTGATTGCTCTTTTTCTTGTTTTAATGTTTTTTTTGTTTTTTCTTGTTATAACTTGTATTTATATTTTACTTGATTACTACCATGTAGTATTTGCATGCTGTGAAAGGAAAGCTTTAACTTTACTCTGCAGTGTGACCTTTTATGGAACTCGGATCGAAGTCGCATTAAAACCAAAATACTGTATTTATATGTTTATTATAATTCGACGTTGACCTATATATATTTAAAGAAAATAAAAACGTTGAACATTACTATTACTGTACATGCAATTCATTCCTTATCAAAAAGAAATTTGGACTATCCTTTCTACTGTGTCAATTTGTTTTTAACAATGTGTAATCTTCAAATCGCAAAAAGGGTTCATGAAATAACTTCATCAGTGTTACTTGATCATTGTGGATCCAGATCAGGTCTAGTTACCTGTAACTGATATTGGGTAACACATTTTCACATGATGCCAATTGGTCACACATGCAACAAGCCTGGTGTTGGCTAAGTGGTTAGGGTGGCTGGCGTGGGATCTTAGGCTCCTGAGTTCGAGCCCTGTTGGCCACTGAGTTAACACCAGGTGGGGTTGACTCAGCCTGTCGTCCTTCTGAGGTTGGCGTAATAAGTACCAATGTACTGGTATGGGGAACAGCATCAGTGGCACAGTTGTGCCCCAACTCAATGATAGCTACCTGGCAGCCAAGCTTCCATACACAAGAAGAAAGAAGATGTATGCAACCAACGTTAGCAATGTTCCTTCATGATAAAAGATAACTCTACAATACCAACTAAACGAGGACAAACTGATACTAAACCGTAACCTGGGCATCTCTGTGCAGCCCAGATTTAGGCTCAGTGGCAAAGACATGTCCAGCACGTCAAAGAGATTCGGTCTCTGTCCCTCAGAAGTGAAACAATGGATGAAATCAACAGGATGTTGAAATGACCACATTGGGTGGTAAAATGCTTCGAGCTTCCACTCTAAGTCTGGGAGGTTGGTGTTTTGAACCCAAACCCTGCCATTTCACACCAAAGACTTTTAAAATGCTCAATGCTCAGCTGGACAAACGGCGACTGGAAGGATGCCCAAGACGGACCCAAACTCACCTCTGAGCTGTTAAGCCTGGGTTGGATTGTTGACCCAGCGAAAAACTGCCATCCTGGTGTTTCTCATGCAGGGCGAGACATCAATATGTACCATCTGTCTATCAGGACATTAAGCTGGACGACCGATGTACGAGCATTAGTTGGTGGACGTTGAGGGTCCCACGGTGTGTGTCATGAAGAGTTGGCGAGCGATCGCCACCACCCTGAACAAATTTCAAAATTCCCACTCTAACCTACAGAGGACAATGACCTCACCCTTATAAACTTGGCACAGAACAGTTTGCCTGCATATACATACAAATAAAAAAATAATAATATGTATACTGAAACGCAAAAGAAACTTACCACCTTTTAAACCTTCAAATATCAACAATAACAATGCGTGTAGTAAATGTGTGAACTTATTTGTGGACAATAGTGTCCTCACTGTCAGACAAAACGGTACGGGATGATTTTAATGAGCTGCATGTGATGTCTTGATATTGGCTTTAAAAAGGCCAGTGCAAAATGGTCATTTCAATCAACATGCCACGATTGTCAAGGGATCAATGGCAGTGTGCTTTGGGCATACTGCAAGGCGAATTGAGCTACCGTGAGGTGGCACGTCGCCTTGGCTGTTCACACCAGACGATATCGGCCCTGGTGGACAGAGACACCCTCCACAACTCTGCAGATGACAGACCTCGATCAGGGAGGCCAAGAGTCACCACTGCAAAGCAGGACAGGCAGATGGTCCGAAGTCAGATGGCTTCAGACATTGAGGACTGAGTGGGACAGAATCCAGCAGCAATCCATCCAAAGACTGGTAGGCAATATGCGCCGACGATGCACTGCCTGTATCCAAAACAATGGTGGCCACACACGCTATTGAAAGGGGACTGACATTGCACCCTGTGCTGTTCTGAACTGTAGAACAAACTTATGAGATGGTGTATCTTGGTCAAAAACTTGACATGTCGTCAATAAAATGCCAATGTTTCCATTAGCAATTGTTGGTTTGTTTTATTTTGAACTGTTACAATTTTATTACATTTCAAACAAGTGGTAAGTTTCTTTTGCATTTCAGTATATATATATATATATATATATATATATATATATATATATATATATATATATATATATATATATATATATATATATACATATATATGTATATACATATACATGTATATATATATATATATACATACATATACATACACATATACATATACTTACACTTATATACATGTACATAGTGTTACGAATTTGGGAATTCGATCGCACACAACATTCAGGTTCCTTTAGCTCAGTTGTGTCGATAAGTGCATGTTCTATAGGTAGTTCACCTTCCATTGTTTAATGGGCAGAAATCGATTAAATGTGCTGTGATTTAATTTAATAGTTAGGGTTTGATCAGAACACAAAGAAGAATGACCCTCCCCCTCCTCTGCAAAGAGGAAGAAGAGTCCTCCCGTCCCGTGATTCATGACGTAAACAACTCCCTTCCACCCGCCGTTGTGCGGCATGAGGGGATGAGTCACGCCGGGAGCGGGGGAGGGGCGGAGAAGGATAAGGAAGAAATTCTCTGCTTGTGGAGGGCTTTTTGTTCAGTCAGCTTTTTGCTTCGGCTTGGCTTGCAGTAGGCCTTCGGGTTCGGCTTGGCTCGGGTTGAGGCTTTTTGGAGAGCTTTTTGCTTCGGCTTGGCTTTTTAGCAGGCCTTCGGAGTTCTTGGTTCTGGCTTTGTTAGGAAGAGAGGTGGTTCGCTTTTTGGGCTCTGGCTTGGTTCGTCGAAGAGAGTTGAGCTGGCTGCTCGGCTCGGAGTTCTTGGTTCTCGCTTTGTTCATCGGAAGAGTTGCTTGTTGGCTGGTTGTTCATCGGAGGAGCTGGTCGGGTTGTCGTGGTTCTTCTTCGGCCTGGTGGTCGAGGAGTGTCAGCCTGGTTCAAGGGTGCTCGAGCTGGTTCGAGCCTGTTGCTCTGCTTCGTGGCCTGGTTCGGCTGGCTCATCTTGGCTCGTGGAGCTCTTTGTTCTCCGGCTTGGTTCCCGGCTTGGTGCGACTTCTTGGCCTCATCTTGGACGTGGTTCTTCGAGGAAGCGACGCATCGACGGGAAGGATCGGCGCCTCGTCTCACCAGCACGTGTTCGGAAGTGCGAGGGGATTTGCTGGAGCTCGGGAAGGATCGCAGCTCACGGCGATTGGATTCAGCTCGCTCTCGCTGGAGCCCGGGTCCGAGCAGCTTGAAGACCACACGAGGTGGAGAGGTTCGAGATAGGTTCTGGGTTTCAGCTCATCTGTCCCTCTGAGTTGAAGTCCTTATTAAAGGCATCAGCCACCATTTCATGTGTGTGTGTGTGTGTGTGTGTGTGTGTGTGTGTGTGTGTGTGTGTGTGTGTGTGTGTGTGTGTGTGTGTGTGTGTGTGTGTGTGTGTGCGCGCGCGCGTACGAGTGTTTGTGGGCCCGTCTAACAAGTAGAAAACTGTTAAGTGCCTGTGTTGTATTTGCTTTACATTTAATAATAGAACTCGGCTGTAGGTTTTTGCTCGTGTCTTTTTCCCCATGCCCCCCCATTCATTGAATGCCTGTGTATGGAAATAAATGTTCCCCATTGTTAAATGTCACCTGCTCGTTGCGTCCCTTCCTCACATTGACTGCAATGGAGCGTCCGGAATGTTAGCTGGCTGTTTATAAGCTGATAAAACGTACATCTGGTCCGACGGGGCTTGGCGATATATAATAATTAGGTACATCAATAATTCGGCGATCAACCCTGTAGCGCGTGGACAGAAGAGTTGGCTGATCTATGGTGTGGTTAACAACACCCGTAGCTGGGTTTCGGCATTGATCCGGAAGCTACCACTGGATTGTGCATTCGGTGGACGCGTGGCCTGGATTGGGTTGAAAAGGTCGTGTGCACGCCGAACGGGCGGAAATCTTCAACAATATATATATATATATATATATATATATATATATATATATATATATATATATATATATATATATATATATATACTGTACTATACGAGGTGTGTTCAAACAGTATCCAACCTTAATTTTTTTGTGCGTAAACAAATGAAGCTAGGGAGGCGTGGTTTGGTGCACGTATGTAGGCGATCCTAATTCGTATGCGTGAATATTTTCCCGCCTGCAGAAGCTGTCAGTTGCCGACAGACCGCCGATGAGTGAGGAAGTGCAAGTGAGCGCCGTCGGATTTTCCTTTTTGACAAAATGACGGAAAAACTTGAACAACGCTACTGCATCAAATTTTGTGTAAAGCTTGGCGATTCCCAAGTGGAAATGATCCGCAAGATTCAACAGGCTTTCGGGAACTAATCAATGGGCACCACACAGTTAAA
>NC_140965.1:5832190-5857827 GCF_056783735.1 Eptatretus burgeri | reverse complement strand
AACGGGAGAATTTGTGGCAGATGTGCCGAATAAAGCCTTGATTGTGATCTCCAAGTCCAGGAGTCCATACGACACGAATTGAATTGGGAATTATTTAATCGCGGTTGGATATAAATAAAAGGTAATTTAATGTAGAGTCAAATAGTTCTGAAATGTGTCTAAATTGATTTGTATACGTTTTAATGTGTGGGTCGAACGTATGTACGCAGTTTGTTGTGGATGTGGATGGGGAGAGACGGGGGACCAAGGTGCGAAGGAAGGAGGGGTAGGATAAAAGGTGGGGGCGAGCTGTGTCGAAGTGCACATGCTGTGCCCAGAGGCGTGCTGTGTCTTCACTCGTCGGTGAATGAAACAATGACATCCAAGAACCAGGACAAAGACATTAGGCAAGCTGCAGAAATGTTTTTGGGGGAAATGACTCGTGGTCTTTGAACACGCAACCATTGCAGACCTTGTCACGGAGCATTAATCCTCTGCCTGGCGCAATCAAGTTTTTTGTATGGAAGTGGACAGAGGAGCATGTTTGTTGTCCTTATATGAGCCTCGATCTGTAAGGATAAATTATTTGGATTATAATTGACCATAAAAGCGGTTATCGTGCTCAATGTGTTGGTGCCCTGATGTGAAGTGCGGGCTGTGTGCGATCTTTGCTTGGGAGAGTCGAGCTGCGTGAAGTTTGCCTGAACACGGGGAGAGGCTTTGGAAAAGAAATATATTTTTTTAACCGAGTGAGGCACGGAAAATTATCAACACGGTTGGTTGCATCATTATTGTGAGGAGCTCGGTTTTACAATCAATTGTGGTTGGCATCTGTGGTTGAATGTACGAAGTAAGCCGTGTGTGGAGCCCTCGAAGGAGGGAGGGCTGTACGGTGTGCGAGATGGAGCACGAAGCACGAGTGTGGTCAACATCTGGGCCGCATTGAAATCGGCCGTGCCGAGGGTGCTGTGTAAATTTTCGAAGCAGTTCATCCTGGCCTTGTAAGTTTGCAAGTACACATGTGCAAATGGACAAGACCATTGTGTGCTGGACCTGAGTAAATTCCACAATGTGCCAACCCCCTACAGCCCCCTGCACCTCCGAAGAGTCTGGAGGTATGGCTGCCCTTTGAGCTGTGCAGCCTCGGTTCAAATCTCAACGCAGCTCTAAACTTCCATCCTGGTGTTTCACATGCACTGCAAAGTTTGCTAACATCGGTTCGTGGACATCAAAGATCCCACGATGCTTTTTGCGAAGAGTTGGCAAGTTATTGCAGGCACCCTGAACATTAAGCTACAAAACTGCTGCTCGAACGTGCAGGGGCACAGCTGCTGTCAGGATTGGCATGGGTCGGGACTCGAGTCGTCAGGTATGTGCAGTACGTGGCGACAGATTAGTATCAATTGTCACAAGGACGTGTTCGTGCAAATGATGCAGTGTCCCTCCACCGATACACACATTGGAATAAATAATCTCACCGACCTGGGAGGAATGACAGGCTGAGTCAACCTCAGGAACCAGGGATACTGAGAGTCAGGAGTCGCCAAGAGCCACAAACAATAGACATTGTGCTCTGACGGTTTGAAAGAGGAAATACGAATCGTGCAAGTGAGGTGCGAAGTGTGTGTTGGGATTTACTTTAGGCTCATGTAAAGGATAATTGAGAATTTGGCAGATTTTAAAAACCATTACCATGACATGTTTGGATGAAGAATGAGTTAAAATCGCAACTGTGGCTGTGGACATAATTACATACACAACTCAGCCGGGAACAGAGGAAAATATTTTATTTTATTTTGGGCAGCACCAAATGCTTTGTAGAAGTGTGGTCCAAATGGATGAATGGATGATATCTGATTAGGCAGTGTTGGTTGACTCACTGTTAGAGTAAAATGTGGTAATCGAAAGATGTCCGATACTGGACATAACTGTCAGGGTATGTAGTGTACACTGAGAATAACATCTTGGAAAGTGGTTCTGTGCTAATTGCGGTATGCAATCTAGCCGAGGGTGAAAGCATATTCCTGATATGTGTATACTGTACAGATGGCACAATGTAGGGGAACTGTGGAAATTAGAGGATATTTAATGTCGCAAAGTAGGCTAGTCAAGAATAGTTAATTCGATAGTAATATATTGAGCACATATGAAGAAAAAAAAAACTACAACAACGACATCCTCCCTGGCTACCTTCCACCATCGGCCTTTCCGATGAGCATACGTGCCAAGCGCCTGTGGGGGAGTTATTTGGCAATCAACGCTACCTAACTACCTGGTGCTTGCAGCGGTATCGAGTTGCAGGTTCGAGTACCATCGAGCCGGATTGTCAAGGATTGCACAAGGCAGGAAGGTCCAAGGAAGCTTCTCACCTCCAGCTCACCTTCCCTCCGAGGGGGGAGTATCAATAACGACCCAACGGGGTCCCTTTTTTGGGGGGGTGTGTCTGGTGGGGGCCAGTCCTTAAGCAGCACCTGTATGGGTGCTTGTGTATAAATTTCCATTTATTTTATATTCTAATGACTCTGCCCTTATGTGCTTCTTATGGGCTTCATGATGGTGCCCAGGGAGCCACTGGATTGTCTGGACCGCCTGGAGAAGCGGGAGGCAGTGGAACTGTTAGTGGTTCAGGTCCTATCGGACCTCCAGGCCCAAGTGGTCATGATGGCATGATTGGCCCTCAGGGCAATGCTGGAGACGGGGAGTCTGCAACACCAGGACGCCAAGGGGCGATTGGGATAATTGCACCATCAGGATCATCTGGGTCAGTGGGTGAGCAAATGGTGGGTGCAGGTGAGCACAGGCATCTGTGGTGAAGGTAGTGGTGTGAACCCATGGGTCGGTTCAGACAGGCAGAATTCACATCTTTGTTTACGTTGAGATCTGAATTTGTTGTCTTCTGACGTCAGCATCGGTTGGTATTTTAAAAACGCGTTTTTCATATCATAGCAGCCACCGTACCTGGGAAGGTTCTCTGTGCATTGTATTGTCATAATGGTAGACCGTGGGGCTATGTACGCTCTCTGATGACGACCAACTTATGAATGGGAAAGAAGGGTGCGGTCGGGGGAACTAACTCTACTGCTCCCTCTAGCAGTCGTGCTTGCTGCTGATACCCAGCCCCCACAACAAAGTGGTGACCCAAAAGGTTTTGCTCGTTTTGGCTCATAAAAATGAGCTGCACGAACAAAAGGGGGATGATGTAGAAGGAGGTGCTGAGAATATGGTACACTCAAGAACTTGCAGAGGTGGGAGAAAATCGAAAATTTGTAAAATCGAAAGTTTTGGAAGAAGCTATGTGTTATCAAATGTTTGTGGTGTGTGCTGCCTTTGGGCTGTTGGTTGCATCACTGGTTGGAGCATGACTGTGCTGCTGATGCGGTGTCCCTATTACCAGTGTACTGATGTTCATTTTTTTTTTTTTGCCAGTCTTAAAGGAGTGACAGGCTGAGTTAGCCCTCTGGGGTTCGTTTAGTGGTAAATGAAAGTTGAGCTCAGGGCTCTGGGATCCTGGTCACCAATTTAAGTGCGAGGCCAAACAGTACATATAATTATTGGTAGAATGTCTGGAAAATATATGGACATGTATAAATGAAGATTAACTCTTGTGACGCTTATAAATATTGTGAAAGAGTTTGACAACAGGGTGTTCGAATGGAGGAACGTCCTAAAGATGCAGTGGACTGGACTTTTTCAGGTATTATTGGTTACCCAAGGAGCTGTCAAGAAAAGGTAAGCCAATCATGGATTCACGCATCTCATTGCAAAAGGATACAGGAAATCGAAAAGAGAAAGAAATGTTACTGGAGGTTTATGACAGATGTGGCAGTGTTTGATTAGCGTGTGTATAATCGTGATAATGTGGACAATAACAGATAGTGAGGACATTTTGGGAATGTCATAGAGATCAGAATGTTTGGTAGGTCAATGGTAGGGGAAACAAGGAATGGGTTGTGACAGGGTGCACAGGGAAGAAAAAAGGTAAACATTGGGATCAATTGCATTAGGAAGGCGTATATGGGAAAACACGGATTACCCTTGTTTGCAGTTCCACTCCAGGGGGAGAACATGTGTGGGTACATAGTCCGTAGACAAGATAGACGTTTTAACTAAAGTAGAAAAGGCATCAGTGGAAGGTAGAATAATAGAAATAAAAAGTAATTGGGAGAAGGGGGGTTATAATTGCACGAACTATGAGCATTGGTATTACCCTAAGTACAGAACTATTAAGCAAAAGGCTGTGGGACAGGGCCTAGCAAGAGCAATAAAAGTAACGAATTATGATGGATTGAAGAAGGGGGAGGGATTAGAAAAGTACCCCCCACATTTTCAGCTCATGCACAAACAAATTGGATTGATTTGTCTAGTTAGAGGACAAGGGGGGGGACCCCATTTAGGAGAATCAACATGCCAGTACTATGCTAGACATGGGGATGAAATGGTGACCATAAAAGGGCGAATTAATGGAACAACCATACCTGTAAAAATCGAAGTAAATAACCTCCTTGAACCTCAGGCACCCCTAAATGGTACATATTTTGTGTGCGGGTATAAGGCATACTCATGGCTACCAGTGGGATGGAGGGGATCATGTTTTTTGGGATTTATACTGCCCAGGATTCGGATCACTGACCAATCACCCTTTGTACCACAGGTCAGATCGAAAAGAGCCATTTCAGAAGTTGAGAGGTTTTTCATGATTGCATTCCCCTTTTATGGAGCAGGCAAAAGTGCAAGGGAAATTATCAATTTGGCAGCATCTTTGGAAAAGCTTGCTAATACCACCAGCGAAGGATTTCACAAAACGAGTGCCGAGCTGGTAGCTATACGGACAACCGTGATGCAAAACCGCATCGCTCTGGATATGCTTTTAGCAGAAAAAGGAGGGACGTGTGCGGTTATAGGTGTGGAATGCTGCACATACATTCCAGATAATTCAGAAGAAATTGATAATTTGGCTGAAAAAATTAAAGCTGAAGGTGCAAAATATCATGATTTTAACAAGGGATGGTCAATGGGATCTTGGTTGAAGGGAATATTGGGGAGTTGGGGAGCCTGGATAATCCATTGGTTGTTTATAGGGCTCATGATCTTCATAGCAGTGATTGTTGTCATCACTTGTATTAAAAAATCTAATCAGGGAGTGCGTGAGACATTGTTCTTCTACAGCAAAGAAAACAACAAAACCGGAGACGGTCCTGGGGAAGCCTGCTGTGGTTGCTGTGGTCAAACCGCTGCCAACACCTCTGCCGTCTCTACCCTCCCCGATAATTCACTCTAGTTTTCCTCCCCAACCCATAGACCCTGAAATGTACTGTGAACTTAATGGGACTGTTGACCCACTGCTTACACTCACATTGGATGAGTGTCTCGACTTGCTCACACCGATGACGAAGATGGAAAGAAATGTTATCTGAACATTGCCTTGTTGGAAAATGTTGGGACTTTTCTTTAAAATTTTCTTTCACTCTGGCTTGCAGTTTATATTCTTGTTTGCTGATATTCTTTTTGTTGGTTCACAAAGAACACAATATATAGATTCTTACTTGTTGTTTATAAAAATTATATTCTTGTTTGCTGATATTCTTTTTGTTGGTTCATAAAGAACACAATATATAGATTCTTACTTGTTGTTTATAAAAATTATATTCTTGTTTGCTGATATTCTTTTTGTTGGTTCATAAAGAACACAATATATATAGATTCTTACTTGTTGTGTCAGGTCAGGTATGGGAGCATGTGCCAGAACAGCGCGTCGCTGCGTCCACTTTCCGCCGGTACTCCAGGGGCCTCCGTCTGGCCATCCCCCAGGCAGATGCCAGGCCCATCCCCATCTCCTTGAGATGATGGTCAACCTGCTGCAACCATGAGGCACGTGGTCGGCCCACTGGCCTCCTCCACTCATGAGACTCCCTCGCTGAGAGAATCTGGTGAGCAGGATCAGCGTCAGGAAAACGAGCCACATGTCCATACAGCCGCAGCTGACGCTCACGGACTATGCAGGTAACAAATCTCATCCGAGTCTCTCTCAGCAACCGGTCGTTGGACACAAAATCCGACCAGCGATAGCCAAGGATTCTCCGAAGAGACCTGGTACCAAAGGAATTAAGTCTCCGTCTCAGATCCTTGGTCAAAGTCCAAGTCTCGCACCCATAGAGCAAGACTGGAAGTACCAAGGACCTGAAGACTCGGACTTTCGTCCTCCCGCACAGGTACCGGCAGCGCCACACCCCATGATCCAGTGAATCCATGACTCCCCAGGCCCGACCCAGACGTCTATTGACCTCCGGCTCACAACCTGCGGAGACATGAATATCACTGCCAAGGTAAGTGAATCTATCCACGACCTCAACATCCTCACCACAAACAGACACAGACAGGACAGCAGCATCCAAGATGTCACCGAAAGCCTGGATCTTTGTTTTGACCCAAGAAATCCGTAATCCCAACGGCTCCGACTCCTCATTCAGCACCTCGAGGGCCCCCAAGAGGATGTCTAAAGTCTCCGCAAAGATGACTGCATCATCTGCAAAATCAAGGTCCGAGATCTTGACATTGCCAAACGATGCACCGCAACTTGATCTCTCCGACATCCTCCCAAAAATCCAGTCCATACAAGTGCTGAAAAGTGTGGGGGCAAGTACACACCCCTGACGAACTCCAGTAACAACTGGAAATAAGTCAGAGATGGTACCACCACACTTCACAGCACTCTCAGTACCAGAGTAGAGTTCAGACATCAGATCGATCAGTTTTGGTGGCACCCCACGAAGACCAAGAATCCTCCAGAGGACATCCCGATTCACTGAATCGAACGCTTTACAGAGATCAACATAGGCTGCAAGCAGCCCCTGCCGAAACTCTCGTCTGCGTTCGGTGAGGACACGAAGTGCAAGGATACGGTCAATCGTTGACCTCTTTGGTGTAAAGCCTGACTGCTCTGGACGCTGGTGCTCAAGCAGATGGTGGCGAACCCTATCAAGAATTATCCGAGCAAAGACCTTGCCCGGCACTGAGAGCAGCGTCACCCCTCGGTAGTTGTTGCAGTCTTGGCGATCACCCTTCCCTTTCCAGAGAGGGACAACAAGGCCCCTCTTCCAGTCAGTTGGGATGATGCCTGTGTTCCAGGCAGAGCACAAAACTGCATGCAACGACGCGAGTGCAGCATTTCCACCAGCCTTGAGAAGTTCGGCATGGATGCCACAGATCCCTGGAGCTTTGCCCCGTTTCAACTGGTTCACCGCAGCCCGTGTTTCCACAAGCGACGGTGGACCACAGTTGATTCGAGGGTCAGCAACAGGGATTGTAACACCCTTGACGTCCAACTCGACAGCTGGGGGATCAGCCTGGTACAACCGCTCAAAGTAACCGGCCCAGCGGGCCTTCACTTCAGACTCCTCTGTCAAGAGCCTACCACTCTCTGCTCGAACTGCAGTGCTCCGAGGGATGGGCTTGGATGAACGTAATGCGCGAATTCCCCTGTAAGCGGGACGAGAATCACCTGTCCACAGGTGATGCTCTACCCCCTCACAGATTCCTCGCACATAGGCCTCCTTGTCCACCCTCAGTGCACGTACAGTTTTACGCCTCAGCTCCCTGAACAGCTCAGCTCTGCCATTCAGCCTGGCCCTGCGACTCTGGTCAATGGTATCCAGTGTCCCTTGAGAGACAAAATTCTTCTTTGCCCTGCGGTGAACTCCAAGGCATCCACCGGCAACATCAAGGACGGTGGTCTTGAAGGTGCTCCACAACTCTTCAGGACCCCCAAAGCACCCAGACCCCCAAGTGTCCACTCAGCCTGTTCGCAAACTCCTCAGCTACTCTCTCATCCCTGAGCTTGGCAACATCCAGCCTAGGCTGGGATGGTACCATTCTCCAGGATTTAAGGTGCAGCTTTAGAGTTGCTACAACAAGCCTGTGGTCAGTATTGAGGAACTGAGCACTCCGGTAGACCCTGCAGTTCTGGATCATCCTCCAACGACCGTCAATGAGGACATGGTCAATCTCCTTTGCCACACCGCCAGCGTTGGAATACCAAGTCCAGCGATGAGCTTGCGGGCGCTGAAACCATGAACCAGCCACCCTAAGTCCATGACTTCTTGCAAAGTCAAGGAACTTAGTGCTATTCTGGTTCATAGTTCCTGACCCATGGGGACCAACACACACCTCATAACCATCCCTATCAGTTCCAGTCGATGCATTGAAATCCCCCAAGACTAGAAGTGTATCTCGTCTGGGGCACTGATCAACCACAGACTCGAGTGTGGCGTAGAATGTGTCCTTCACGGTAAGATCACTCGCCTCAGTCGGAGCATAAATAGAGACCAGGGAAATGACACCTAAGAAGTGACGAATCCTTAATCTCATAATACGCTCGTTGACCGGTGTTACCTCAATTATCATTGGGGTCAGCTTATTGGACACAGCTACAGCAACTCCTTGGGTATGGTAACCATCAGAGCGACCAGACCAATAGTAGGTGTAACCACCCACCATTATCTCGCCGCAATCCGGTCTCCGAACCTCAGAGAGAGCTGCAATCCCGATGTCCAAACGCTTGAGCTCAGATGATAACAGAGACAGGTGATCATCCTCTCTTAGGGATAGGACATTCCAGGCACCCACCCGAAGGGACCGCCTCAGGTTAACCCAAGGAGACCGCCGTCTGGTGGACGACACCTCAGCACCACTCCGACACACTCTCCCGCAATCTGACCCAGGGATGTTACCCCGTGGTTTCCCTCCTATCAAAGATTGGGGGTCCCGAAGGCTTTGCCCCAATCCTTGGGGGATTATAGTAAACGATAATTACTTGTTGTGTATAAAATTATATTCTTGTTTGCTGATATTCTTTTTGTTGGTTCATAAAGAACACAATATATATAGATTCTTACTTGTTGTGTATAAAAATTATATTCTTGTTTGCTAATTCTGACTTGTTTATAAAAATTATATTCTTGTTCATAAAGAACCATAGTTAGTTGAAAATATATGTATCTTTTGTGTGTGTGAAATAATTTTGTGTAAGTTGTTTTTGAAAGGTAATTTTTTGCTTCCTCATGACCTATATTCAAGTTATAATTGTTGAAATGTATCCATTGTTCTATAGAGGGGTGGGGTCTTGATGGGCCGGTTGGGATGGTGGAGGGGGGGGTTTTCTATGAAGCAAGAAAGTGCGGGCGGAGCTTTCGTGACGTAATGACCCACTTGGAGCTACTCAGAAGAGTCGGCCACTTCTGGACGAGACTCCCTTTTTACCACCTTGCCGCTCCATCGAGATCCCATCTCTAAAAAAATACTATAATTGTGGTGTTCCTTTTCCACCATGTTTCTAAGTAACAGAGGGGCAAATGTGGAGCTGTTGAACAGCTCCCAAGATGAAAGCAGCCAAATTAACAGGATTACCTTTTCTTAAAATTGAATGTAGCATTTAATTGAGGAAGCCAAAGCATTTAAAATGCTCTCAGTAAGCAACCATTTTTGACTGTTGGTAATCAAAGCCAGTCGGCTATAGGTCTATCTCTATCTCTATCTCTATCTCTATCTCTATCTCTATCTCTATCTCTATCTCTATCTCTATCTCTATCTCTATCTCTATCTCTATCTCTATCTCTATCTCTATCTCTATCTCTATCTCTCACTCTGTCTGTGTCTCTTTCTCTGTCTCTGTCTCTGTCTCTTTGTCGTGCAGCTGAACATCTGGCTTTCTTGTTGGCCCTTGTAACAACATTCTTTGAGCCTTGGGCTCAGAGAAGTCCAATTATAAATCAGCACTGTTTTGGTATAGTTCAAAGGGGAACATCTTGTAGCAGAATGAGACGATAATATATATTGTGATAAAGATCTGCCTGATCAATAACAGATCTTCTTGCTTGCGAAAAGATAAATGCTTTGTCAGGCCAGGAGAGAATATTTGCTGGGGTGTTGTTACTTTCAAAGAAACCAGATGAGCAGGAAAAATATATATAAAGTAAACCAAACTGCTTGCGGGCCAGAGTTTTGACTGGGCTGGTATACTGTAGGTATTCTGTGCCTTTCTACTCTCGTGTATACACTTTTGATGCGCATTAAACCTCTTCTCTACGACGATTGGTGTAGTCATTGCTTGATTGCAGACCCTGATCTCGACATATATATATATATATATATATATATATATATATATATATATATATATGTATATATATATATATATGTATATATATATATATGTATATATGTATATATATATATATATGTATATATATATATATATATATATATATATATATATATATATATATATATATATATATACACACACTGCATATGTGTGTATATGTATACATATAAATATGTATGTATGTGTATATATTGTTGTGGTTGAGGAAATTCGCAAACCACCATTGAGGTCCCGTAAGTGAGATATCTCTGTAAGTACGTGTGTAGTTAGCCCCAAACCCGTTGTTTCGAGGGAATAAATGTCATTCATTCGGGCTGCGACACTTTGAGATAGCCGTTTTTCTGTTCTATCTTTATTTTGAACCAACCACGTCTCAACCGCCATCACACAACAACCACCAACCACAACGCCACTTCACAACAACAACAACGCCAACAGCCACGATCTTTACCTTCACAACTCGCTCCCGCATACATCGCATCACCGCCATTCCAAACGGCACCATGGCCATAAACCACCACCATAAACCCTCCACCACCTTCACCTCTCTCCTTCTGCGGCCATTCCCGCACCACCTGTGAGCACCGAGCGTCAGGCTGTCCTGGGCTCGTACGGGACGCGCACCGAGCCGCGAGTGCAAAATGCGGCCTTTCCGAGGATAATTCGGATCAGGAATGCTCCACGCCCACTTCTGATCCGTCCAATCAGCAAGCGCGGGGCGGTTTGGCCCCGCCTCCAGGCGCGTCTGTGTGGAAATTCTAGGATCAGGGGAGATTCACGCCCCTTTTTCTCCGTTCAATGGGCGAGTGTGGCTCCGCCCCCGAGCTCGTTCTGATCCGGAAATTTGCATATGGGTTATCCTGCCGGCCTATAAAGTGCCGAGCGCGGGGCGAATCTGGGCAGAGTCGGTTTTGGAATAGCGGAGAGTGGCAGAAAAGCGGAGAGAGTTTTTGGCAGAGTCGGGTTGGAGCGCGGAGTGGAGTCGGGAGGCGAGGGCATCCCGGTGGTTTTCGGCAGTCGGCTGAGGAGAATTGGGGAAAGAGTCCGAGGAGCTCGGGTCCGAGGCAAGGAAGTCGGCGACAAGGTCGCGGTGGAATCGCTCGTCACGGGACCCAAGCAAGCCAGCTATACTCTTTCCCCAGAGCATCAACAATTCCCCCCCCCTTTTTCCCCCGCGCTGAGATAGTGCGAAAAGGGGGCCCCGTTCCCACTCCACTCAAAGCAGTGCCAACGAAACCCGCGAAGGAGGACGAAGTCGGGGCACCGCCTCGATGCCACATTTGCGGCTCATCACAAAGACACGGGTAGGACCCACCCAGTCTCGCGGACCTGACCGCTCTTTCAGGTCCCGCGCAAATATTGGCCCACATGCCCCGTCTGCCCCCCTTGTCTTTGAGGGTGGCCTTTTCTTTTGTTTCTGTGTAAACGTGTGTGTGTGTGGCGCCAGTCTGGTGAAGTAAAACTGTTAAGTGTTGCCGTGTGTCGGTCTTATTCGGTAGTATCTCTGCGTCATTGTTTCTTTTGTTACATTTGCTTTTTGTGCATAATTGTTTTAATTGTATATGTGTGCTCTCCGTGTGCCGCGGAATAAATGTGCATCATGTTGAACTGTTTTCCCGTTTCGCTTTGTCTTTTCTTTAATTGAATCTCCATCTTGCTTCACGTAAAGGGTTGGTAGTGGGCTTAATACGCCCGATAATTAATCGGAACCGTCGAGGCCGACGATAACACCGCTCGGTTATCCCGATAATACGGAATGGATCGCTTAAGCGGCCCGTGTCCGGAGTCGACCTGCGGCGAGGTGCGATCGCCCGGTCTACCATCCGCGTGGGTACTTAGGTAAGTCGAGTTTGGCGAACAACCCTATCCCACGCGGGGGGGCAATTGGCACGATCGTGGTGAGGCCGAAAGGCCCACCCGTGACTAGCTCCCGGCATTAGTCCAAGAGGGTCGCGACAGAATTGTCCGTCCGGTGGGCGACGTGCCGCGATTCGAGTTACGTGGCTGTTCGCACGCCGGCGGGCGCGAATTCGCAACAATATATATATATATATATATATATATATATATATATATATATATATATATATATATATATATATTGTTGTGGTTACCAAGTTCGCAAACCACCATTCAGGTCCCTTAGGTGAGGTATCTCGGTAAGTGCATGTGTAGTTAGGCCCAAACCCGTTGTCTAGTGGGAATACATGTCATTTATGCGAGCTGCGACTCTTCAGGATAGCCGTTTTTCTTTTACTATCTTTATTTTGGACCAACCGCCATGATTACCACCACAACCACAACATCAACCACCAACCACAACGCCGCTTCACCACAACCGCCACGACCTTCACGTCACACCTCGCAACCGTAGCATCGCCACCGTTCTTGCCCCGCTGTGGGTACCGGTGTTGGATTCGTGCAGAGCGCGCGTCGAACAGCGTGTACAAAATCACGGATTTTGTGCTTCAAAAACGGATCAAAAACGACACACGCCCACTTTTTGCCGTCCAATCGGTGAGCGAGGGGCGATTTGGCCCCGCCTCCAGAACGATCGATATATGCAAATTTGTGGATCAAAAAGCCTTCACGCCCACTTTTTCTCGGGCCAATGGGGAGCGGGGTGAAAGGTCAAAGGGAGGGGGTCAAAGGCGAAGCTACGGGGGGATAAAAGGACCGTGTTCGTCAGTCAGAGCCGTGTGTGGAAGTCTGGAGCCCGAAGCCTGCAGTAGCTGGAGAAGCTGAAGAGAGTCGAACGAGGAGAGCCCAAAGAAGAGTCCAGAGTCGGAGAGTCCAGAGGCGGAGAGGCGGCAGCGGCGAAGGCAGACGAGGGGGTGCTCGCGTCGGTGCCGGGAGCTGCACGCCCGAGGGAGGCCGGCAGCGCGACCTGGCCGAGGTGGAGACGCACACCAGGGATAATAAAGATCCTCTATACCCCGAGCATCAGCAACCCCCTCCTGTTTCCCCCCGCGCTGAGATAGTGCGACCAAGGGGGCCCCGTTCCCACCCCCTACCAGACACCGTCCACGAGGCCCGCGGGTTGCGGCGCCATCGCCGCTCCGCGTCTCATCACCAGACGGGTAGGCGCGACCCGGTCTCGGCCTCAGGCCCGCCTCATTCTTGAGGGTATTTCTTTTCCTTGGTTTTGGGTATGTGTTGTCGGCGCCGTCTGTGAAGTAGAATTGTATAAGTGTTGCCGTGTGCTCGGAAGTCGGTATTAGCTCTGCATTGTCTTCGCTTTTATATTTGCTTTTTGTGTAAATGGAATTGTGTTTTCTTTTTTTTGTGTGCTTTTGGTGGAATTGAATATGTGTGCTTCCCGTGTGCCGCGAATAAATGTGCTTTATTATTGAACTGTTCTCCCGCTTCGCTTCGTCTTTTTCTCCCATTGAATCCTCATCTTGCTTCACGTAAAGGGTTGGTAGTGGGCTGAATACGCCCGATAATTAATCGAACCGTCGAGGTCGACGATAACACCGCTCGGTTATTCTGATAGTACGGAACGGGTCGCTTAAGTGGCCCGTGTCCGAAGTCGACCTGCGGCGAGGTGCGATCGCCCGGTCTACCCTCCGCGTGGGTACTTAGGTAGGTCGAATTTGGCGAGCAACCCTATCCCACGCGAGGGCTGATTGGCTCGATCGCGGTGAGACCGAAAGGTCCACCCGTGACTGGTTCCCGGCGTTAGTCCGAGAGGGTCACGACTGGATTATCCGTCCGGTGGGCGACGTGCCGCGATTCGAGTTACGTGGCCGTCAGCACGCCGGCGGGCGCGGAATCCGCAACACTGGTGTCAGAAGTGGGATACAAATTCATCGCCCTCCTCGCGGCACTGGTATCGGAGAACAGGAAAACAGGCTGTCCTGTCTCCAATTAAATTCACGGGAATCGGTCCAGGGGTGAGAGAAGCGACCCCCGATTCCCTCCAAATTACGAGCGAGCTAAATTAACCCTTCACGAGAAGCAAGATGGCGTCTCAAGGCGAGCGGGAGCCGGGGGTATTAGAAATGGATGTAGAATGTGTAGAATCCATGGCTCAGGATGAAATCCCCGTGCAGGAAATGTTGATTGTGCAGGAACATGAACTCCCCCAACTGAGCCCAGAGCCCGAAAAAGGTGCGGCAGCGGCCGCGGTGTATGACACCTCCCCCCCCCCCCTCTCCACCAAAACCCTTCCCCAACCCCTGCCGAAACGGCTCAGCTGAGTGCATCCGGCATGGCCCAGCTATTCACCATGCTGGCACAAATGAATGCGGAAATGAAAGGCATGAACGAAAAGATGGATGCGAATACACAAAAAATGGATGAAAAGATGGATACAAATACAAATGAAGTGAAAACGACGATGGATGCGAATACACAAAAAATGGATGAAAAGATGGATACAAATACAAATGAAGTGAAAACGACGATGGATGCGAATACACAGCAAATGAGGGAAGAGATGAAAAAGTTCCGGGGTGAGACGCAGAACATGGGCCGATGCCTGCAGGCGGGCATGAAGGCCGTGACAAAGGAAATAATAGTTGAGACAAGGGAGGTAAAGGGTGAAGAGTTGGCAGAGACACGGGAGATAGAAAAAATAGAGGAAAGACTACACGAGGAAGACGGGGTAAGTGACGCACACACACACACACAGAGGTAGTGGAGGATAATGGGGGTGAGCTGGCGGACTGGGTAGAGACCCAGTGCGAGCACCTGGATGGCCTCCTCCAGGAACGAGGGGAGGGAGTATGCCCCCTTGAGGCGAGTCACGACCAGGTGAGTTCGGTCGTGCTTTGCGAGGTTGAGGGGAGGAGTGCTGTGAACGGGTGCACGAAGAGCTTGGGGGGTATAGAGGCCCCGGAGACCCTTGTGGGGACACGAATCCCCAGGGTGGTTGTCCCTGTGTGTGTGGTGCAAGGTGTGAGTGCGGCACCGTGTGTGGAAGCGACCCCGTGTGTGAGTGGTGTGGTGGCGATGGTGCCGGAGTACGTGCTTCCCAGCACGCCGTGTGTGGATGAGGCACGGAGTGTGAGTGAGGCACCGCGGGTTAGTGCCCCCGCGTGTGTGGGTGAGGCACCGTGTGTGGAAGAGACCGCGTGTGTGAGTGTCGCCGTGTGTATGAGTGAGGTACCGCGGGTGAGTGCCCCCGCGTGTGTGGATGAGGCACGGAGTGCGAGTGAGGCACCGCGGGTGAGTGCCCCCGCACGCGTGAGTGAACGGCCGTGTGCAAGGTCGCTGTGTGCCAGGGAGACCGTGTGTGTGAGAGAGCGGTATGAGAGGGAGATGTCGGTTGGCATGCGGGAGCACGCAGCCGCGTCTCCCCGTGTGAATGTGATGGAGTGGACTGTGTGCGTCGTAACACGCAGGTATGCGTGGGTTGAATGGCGACGACGACGACGACAGAAGAAAGAAAGCCGAGTAGCGGCTGTGGTTGTTTCGGGGACCGTGCCGGGTTCACCCAGCAGTGAGCACGCGGTCCGTGCTGTGCAACGCACGAGACCACCACGTGCTCGCTTGCGAGAGTGAAGTCCCGGTCCGGAAACGCACGCGGTGGATTTGCCGATCCCGCGGACGGACAAAGTTTAGGCAGGATAACGGATTTGGACCGGACGGGTTCTCCACGCGATCGTGTGTGTTAAGCTCCAACGGGCAAAGCACATGTGTTCGCGTGGGGAACCCCTCGAGACGTGGGGCTTGTGTTTTTTTTTTTTGCGCACGGTGACGTCATGGCTGCACGTGTGGTTGGAATCCGGCAGGAGGGGTATCTCTGCCGGATGGTAGCGTCCAAGGAGGGACGAGGAACACGTGCAGCTGCATGACGTCACGGGCAGGTGTAAAGTGCGCGAGCTCTGAGTTTCCGCGCAGGTGCTGCGCATGAAAAAAAAAATAAAAAAAACAAGCCTCACTTTCGGGTGCACAGGATTCCTGGGCAAGGGGTGGAAGACCTCCTTACCCCTGGGCACAGGATGGAAACTAGTTAGGGGGAAGGGTTAGCTTAGTTAGACCGACTTCATGGGGCAGGGGTAAGTCCTCATGGAGTCCGTGGAATGGATTAGTTAGACGGATGATAGCGAGATTTAGGTTGGGAAAATGGAGTATGGGATTATTTGGAGACAGTGACAGACGTGTGGATGTGTAGTGGGGACGTAGTTTAGCTACGTAGTGTTAAAAGGAACGTGCTACTAGTTTAAGGGACGACGTGGGAGCACGAGTTAGTTAGGGGATGTAGTTGGGAGGATGGCAGAGTTCAGTGGTGTGTGTGTTGAAGAGTTGTTGGTGAGTGGATTGGAAGCATGTGCTTGGTGAGTGAGTGAAGCCAGCGGGTCTGTGTGTGTGGAGTGAATGGGGAATGCATGGTGCGATGAGTGATTGGGGGGAGGAGTGACTCCCGCCCAAGGGACCCCGGGGTCAGAGTAAAGTGAGTTAGCTGGGTTAGTCAAATTGAAAAATGGAGGTCGTTTTGTTGTTGGTGGGAGTGTAGGCTCGAAACCCATTTGGAGGGGTGCAGGAGCCCTGTTGACGGGCTTGGGAGCGTGGCTGCGAAAGGTGAGTATCGCTGAGTGGGTACCCCGGGCACCAGGCTAGTCGGCCGTGGTAGGCCAAGGGCCCATGGGGGGCCGGGATAGCGTAGTGGGCACGGGTGCGCCTGCTTGGTGCGGGGGCCCGGGGCGCCATTAGCCGTGTGGGCAGTGTTGTGGGCACGGGTGACCCTCGGAAAGGGGCCCGGGAGGCCGGCCTGCCACGTGTGCGTTTCAGGGGAGGTGCCATGGGGGGCACTCCCCGGTGTTAGGGAGCTGGTAGGCTCGGAGGCAGTGTAGTGCCCGGGGGTGCCATAGCGGGAGAATCGGCAGAGGGTCGTGCCTGCCAAAGGGAGCCACGTGTCCCAGCCAGGAGACCGTGTGAGGGCACGGAGAGAAAATTGGGGGGCGAGGCCCGAAATTGTGAGGACACCAACACAGGCGACGGGAATCTGGGTTGTTAGAACCAATAGTTTAAGCGAGAGGCGCTTGTTGAAAGCCCCGGGGTAGTTTAACAGTTAAATGGTTAGGGTAGATTAGGAGATGTACCCCCTCCGCACCATCCATCCCCTCGCTGTCGTTGTGGGCCGCTGGACCCACTTGGTGTTAAGATCGCCGAACTCTGGGGAGGCTATTCTGAGGCTTCGTTGGGCCTCGACACAGGACGTTAGCTCTCCCTTATTCCCCTCCGGGAAGGGAACGTAGGGGTTGGGAGTAGGCTAGGTGACAGGATAGGTTAGCCGAACAAGGACGATAAAGGGGGTTAGGGGACGATTCATAGTGGGGGAGTAAAAATAAAAACAACAGAAAAAAATTAAGTTGGGGCTAAATTGGGGTTTGACAAATTAAGGGAGTGGGTAGGTACAGTGACAGGCAAAGGCGATAGGTGGGAGGGAGACAGGTAGGTCGGTCCGAGCCCGCCTTCCAAGTGGCCAGCACCACCGCACTCCCTCCACCAACCTCCACTGAACGGCAAAGGCTGGCCAACTTCATCGGCTGGCCGTGTTTTTCTTCGAGGCGGAGGCCGGCCAACTTCGTCTGCAGCTGCTGTGCTGCGGGGCCTGTGCCGGCTGGATCGTCTGCAGCTGCTGTGCTGCAAGGCCTGTGCCGGCCAGTTCATCTGCTGGCTGTTTTTCTTCAAGGCCTGTGCCGGCCAGTTCATCTGCCGGCTGTGTTTGCCTGCAGCGGCCTTCTTCTGCGGGCTGTGTTTGCCTGCTGCCTTTGCCAAGCCATGCCCACTGCCCACGTTCACCGCCCCGTTCCATTTTTGCTTTGCCCCCCCTGTTCATTTCCATGTGCGCCAGGATCCGCAAGGCAACAGTTTGCAAGCTGCGAGAACTGCCCTGTTGGCAGCTACAACACGGGCCTGCAGTGGCGGCCCGTGCACCGTGTTTGCGTCCATCCATTCACCCATCCATTCGTTGTGCTCATTGCGTGTGCCACTTGAGCTGGCACGGAGACTGCGTTTGTGCAGCCCAAGCACCGTTGTGGTTCACTGAGTTCAGTTCAAAAGGGAAGGCCTTGGACTGCGTGTGAGCAGCCAGCCACGTTCCCTGTCACCTGCATTGTTTTGAGCCAGAGACTGCATGCGGGCAGCCTGGCTCCCTGCTAACTGCTTTCTTTTTGCAGAGTTCAATGATCCTGGGCCATGGTTTAGTGTAAAATTTGTAAGTTAAGGTAAGATGTACTGTAAATATGAGTGCGCCCCCGGCATGTATGTCTTAGCGCCGGCAATTTTATTTAAGTCGTCCGTGTGAGTGAGTTTGTTTAGGTAGTTACGCAGCCCTCAGGTTATTTATTTTGGGGACACGAATACCATGAATGTCGCACTCAGGGATCCGTAGGTAAAATGTACTAGGGGAAAACTACACATGATGGCACACGAAAATTTGACGACTCGGGACGAGTCTGTAAAAAGGGAAGGGGGTAGTGTTGTGGTTACCAAATTCGCAAACCACCATTCAGGTCCCTTAGGTGAGGTATCTCGGTAAGTGCATGTGTAGTTAGGCCCAAACCCGTTGTCTAGTGGGAATACATGTCATTTATGCGAGCTGCGACTCTTCAGGATAGCCGTTTTTCTTTTACTATCTTTATTTTGGACCAACCGCCATGATTACCACCACAACCACAACATCAACCACCAACCACAACGCCGCTTCACCACAACCACCACGACCTTCACGTCACACCTCGCAACCGTAGCATCGCCACCGTTCTTGTCCCGCTGTGGGTACCGGTGTTGGATTCGTGCAGAGCGCGCGTCGAACAGCGTGTACAAAATCACGGATTTTGTGCTTCAAAAACGGATCAAAAACGACACACGCCCACTTTTTGCCGTCCAATCGGTGAGCGAGGGGCGATTTGGCCCCGCCTCCAGAACGATCGATATATGCAAATTTGTGGATCAAAAAGCCTTCACGCCCACTTTTTCTCGGGCCAATGGGGAGCGGGGTGAAAGGTCAAAGGGAGGGGGTCAAAGGCGAAGCTACGGGGGGATAAAAGGACCGTGTTCGTCAGTCAGAGCCGTGTGTGGAAGTCTGGAGCCCGAAGCCTGCAGTAGCTGGAGAAGCTGAAGAGAGTCGAACGAGGAGAGCCCAAAGAAGAGTCCAGAGTCGGAGAGTCCAGAGGCGGAGAGGCGGCAGCGGCGAAGGCAGACGAGGGGGTGCTCGCGTCGGTGCCGGGAGCTGCACGCCCGAGGGAGGCCGGCAGCGCGACCTGGCCGAGGTGGAGACGCACACCAGGGATAATAAAGATCCTCTATACCCCGAGCATCAGCAACCCCCTCCTGTTTCCCCCCGCGCTGAGATAGTGCGACCAAGGGGGCCCCGTTCCCACCCCCTACCAGACACCGTCCACGAGGCCCGCGGGTTGCGGCGCCATCGCCGCTCCGCGTCTCATCACCAGACGGGTAGGCGCGACCCGGTCTCGGCCTCAGGCCCGCCTCATCCTTGAGGGTATTTCTTTTCCTTGGTTTTGGGTATGTGTTGTCGGCGCCGTCTGTGAAGTAGAATTGTATCAGTGTTGCCGTGTGCTCGGTAGTCGGTATTAGCTCTGCATTGTGTTTTCGCTTTTATATTTGCTTTTTGTGTAAATGGAATTGTGTTTTTTTCTGTGTGCTTTTGGTGGAATTGAATGTGTGCTTCCTGTGTGCCGCGAATAAATGTGCTTTATTATTGAACTGTTCTCCCGCTTCGCTTCGTCTTTTTCTCCCATTGAATCCTCATCTTGCTTCACGTAAAGGGTTGGTAGTGGGCTGAATACGCCCGATAATTAATCGAACCGTCGAGGTCGACGATAACACCGCTCGGTTATTCTGATAGTACGGAACGGGTCGCTTAAGTGGCCCGTGTCCGAAGTCGACCTGCGGCGAGGTGCGATCGCCCGGTCTCCCCTCCGCGTGGGTACTTAGGTTGGTCGAATTTGGCGAGCAACCCTATCCCACGCGGGGGCTGATTGGCTCGATCGCGGTGAGACCGAAAGGTCCACCCGTGACTGGTTCCCGGCGTTAGTCCGAGAGGGTCACGACTGGATTGTCCGTCCAGTGGGCGACGTGCCGCGATTCGAGTTACGTGGCCGTCAGCACGCCGGCGGGCGCGAAATCCGCAACACTGGTGTCAGGTCGTGCGATACAAATCCATCGCCCTCCTCGCGGCACTGGTATCGGAGAACAGGAAAACGGGCTCTCCTGTCTCCGGCTAAATTCACGGGAATCGGTCCAGGGGTGAGAGAAGCGACCCCCGATTCCCTCCAAATTACGAGCGAGCAAATTAACCCTTCACGAGAAGCAAGATGGCGTCTCAAGGCGAGCGGGAGCCGGGGGTATTAGAAATGTATATGTGTAGTAATGTAGAATCCATGGTCCAGGATGGAATCCCCGAGCAGGAAATGTTGATTGTGCAGGAACACGGACTCGCCCAACTGAACCCAGGGCCCGAGGTGGGTGCGGCAGCGGCCGCGGTGTATGACACCTCCCCCCCCCCCTCTCCACCAAAACCCTTCCCCAACCCCTGCCGAAACGGCTCACTCAAGCGCACCCGACATAGCCCAGCTATTCACCATGCTGGCGAAAATGATCGAAAAAATGGATGCGAATACACAAAAAATGGATGAAAAGATGGATACAAATACAAATGAAGTGAAAACGACGATGGATGCGAATACACAGCAAATGAGGGAAGAGATGAAAAAGCTGCGGGGTGAGACGCAGAACATGGGCCGATGCCTGCAGGCGGGCATGAAGGCCGTGACAAAGGAAATAATAGTTGAGACAAGGGAGGTAAAGGGGGAAGAGTTGGCAGAGACACGGGAGATAGAAAAAATAGAGGAAAGACTACACGAGGAAGACGGGGTAAGTGACGCGCACACACACACGGAGGTAGTGGAGGACAATGGGGGTGAGCTGGCGGACTGGGTAGAGACCCAGTGCGAGCACCTGGATGGCCTCCTCCAGGAACGAGGGGAGGGAGTATGCCCCCTTGAGGCGAGTCACGACCAGGTGAGTTCGGTCGTGCTTTGCGAGGTTGAGAGGAGGAGTGCTGTGGACAGGTGCACGGAGAGCTTGGGGGGTGCAGAGGCCCCGGAGACCCTTGTGGGGACACAAATCCCCAGTGCGGTTGTCCCTGTGTGTGTGGTGCAAGGTGTGAGTGCGGCACCGTGTGTGGAAGCGACCCCGTGTGTGAGTGGTGTGGTGGCGATGGTGCCAGAGTGCGTGCTTCCCAGCACGCCGGGTGTGGATGGGGCACCGTGTGTGAGTGAGGCCGTGTGTGTGAGTGAAACGGCCAGTATGAGTGAGGCACCACGTGTGAGTGGTGTGGTGGCGATGGTGCCGGAGTACGTGCTTCCCAGCACGCCGTGTGTGGATGAGGCACGGAGTGTGAGTGAGGCACCGCGGGTTCGTGCCCCCGCGTGTGTGGGTGAGGCACCGTGTGTGGAAGAGACCGCGTGTGTGAGTGTCGCCGTGTGTATGAGTGAGTACCGCGGGTGAGTGCCCCCGCGTGTGTGGATGAGGCACGGAGTGCGAGTGAGGCACCGCGGGTGAGTGCCCCCGCACGCGTGAGTGAACGGCCGTGTGCAAGGTCGCTGTGTGCCAGGGAGACCGTGTGTGTGAGAGAGCGGTATGTGAGGGAGATGTCGGTTGGCATGCGGGAGCACGCAGCCGCATCTCCCGGTGTGAATGTGATGGAGTGGACTGTGTGCGTCGTAACACGCAGGTGTGCGTGGGTTGAATGGAGGCGACGACGGCGACATGGGAGAAACGAAAGCCGAGTAGCGGCTGTAGCTATTTCGTGGACCGTGCCGGGTTCGCCCAGCAGTGAGCACGCGGTCCGTGCTGTGCAACGCACGAGACCACCACGTGCTCGCTTGCGAGAGTGAAGTCCCGGTCCGGAAACGCCAGCGGTGGATTTGCCGATCCCGCGGACGGACAAAGTTTAGGCAGGAAATGGATTTGGACCGGACGGGTTCTCCACGCGATCGTGTGTGTTAAGCTCCAACGGGCAAAGCACATGTGTTCGCGTGGGGAACCCCTCGAGACGTGGGGCTTGTGTTTTTTTTTTTTGCGCACGGTGACGTCATGGCTGCACGTGGGGTTGGAATCCGGCAGGAGGGGTATCTCTGCCGGATGGTCCCGTCCAAGGAGGGACGAGGAACACGTGCAGCTGCATGACGTCACGGGCAGGTGCAAAGTGCGCGAGCTCTGAGTTGCCGCGCAGGTGCTGCGCATGGAAAAAAAAAAAAAGCAAGCCTCACTTTCGGGTGTACAGGATTCCTGGGCAAGGGGTGAAAGACCCCCTTACCCTGGGCACAGGATGGAAACTAGTTAGGGGGAAGGGTTAGCTTAGTTAGACCGACTTCATGGGGCAGGGGTAAGTCCTCATGGAGTCCGTGGAATGGATTAGTTAGAGGGATTGTAGCCAGATTTAGGTTGGGAAATAAAATGAATTTTATGATTTGGAGACAGAGACAGACTTGTGGATGTGTAGCGGGGACGTAGTTTAGCTACGTAGTGTTAAAAGGAACGTGCTATAGTTTAAGGGACGACGTGGGAGCACGAGTTAGTTAGGGGGTGCAGATAGAAGGATGGCAGAGTTCAGTGGTGTGTGTGTTGAAGAGTTGGTGAGTGAAGTGGAAGCATGTGCTTGGTGAGTGAGTGAGGCCAGCGGGTCTGTGTGTATGGAGTGAATGGGGAATGCATGGTGCGATGAGTGATTGGGGGGAGGAATGACTCCCGCCCAAGGGACCCCGGGGTCAGAGTAAAGTGAGTTAGCTGGGTTAGTCAAATTGAAAAATGGAGGTCGTTTTGTTGTTGGTGGGAGTGTAGGCTCGAAACCCATTTGGAGGGGTGCAGGAGCCCTGTTGACGGGCTTGGGAGCGTGGCTGCGAAAGGTGAGTATCGCTGAGTGGGTACCCCGGGCACCAGGCTAGTCGGCCGCGGTAGGCCATGGGCCCATGGGGGGCCGGGATAGAGTAGTGGGCACGGGTGCGCCTGCTTGGTGCGGGGGCCCGGAGCGCCATTGGCCGCGTGGGCAGTGTTGTGGGCACGGGTGACCCTCGGAAAGGGGCCCGGGAGGCCGGCCTGCCACGTGTGCGTTTCAGGGGAGGTGCCATGGGGGCACTCCCCGGTGTTAGGGAGCTGGTAGGCTCGGAGGCAGTGTAGTGCCCGGGGGTGCCATAGCGGGAGATTCGGCAGAGGGTCGTGCCTGCCAAAGGGAGCCACGTGTCCCAGCCAGGAGACCGTGTGAGGGCACGGAGAGAAAATTGGGGGGCGAGGCCCGAAATTGTGAGGACACCAACACAGGCGACGGGAATCTGGGTTGTTAGAACCAATAGTTTAAGCGAGAGGCGCTTGTTGAAAGCCCCGGGGTAGTTTAACTGTTAAATGGATAGGGTAGATTAGGAGATGTACCCCTCCGCACCATCCATCCCCTCGCTCTCGTTGTGGGCCGCTGGACCCACTTTGGGTTAGATCGCCGAACTCTGGAGAGGCCATTCTGAGGCTTGAGTTGGGCCTCGACACAGGACGTTAGCTCTCCCTTATTCCCCTCCGGGAAGGGAACGTAGGGGTTGGGAGTAGGCTAGGTGACAGAATAGGTTAGCCGAACAAGGACAATAAAGGGGGTTAGGGGACGATTTATAGTGGGGAAGTAAAAATAAAAACAACAAAAAAATAAGTTGGGGCTAAATTGGGGTTTGACAAATTAAGGGAGTGGGTATGTACAGTGACAGGCAAAGGCGATAGGTGGGAGGGAGACAGGTAGGTAGGTCCGAGCCCGCCCTCCAAGTGGCCAGCACCACCGCACTCCCTCCACCAACCTCCACTGAACGGCAAAGGCTGGCCACTTCATCGGCTGGCCGTGTTTTGCTTCAAGGCAGAGGCCGGCCAACTTCATCGGCAGCTGTTGTGTTGCTGCAAGGCCTGTGCCGGCCGGATCATCTGCAGCTGTGGTACTGCAAGGCCTGTGCCGGCCAGTTCATCTGCCGGCTGTGTTTGCCTGCAGCGGCCTTCTTCTGCGGGCTGTGTTTGCCTGCTACCTTTGCCATGCCATGCCCACTGCCCACGTTCACCAGCCCCGTTCAATTTTTGCTTTGCCCCCCCCCCCCCTGTTCATTTCCATGTGCGCCAGGATCAGAAAGCAACAGTTTGCAAGCTGCGAGAACTGCCCTGTTGGCAGCTACAACACGGGCCTGCAGTGGCGGCCCGTGCACCGTGTTTGTGTCCATCCATCCATTCGTTGTGCTCATTGCGTGTGCCACTTGAGCTGGCACGGAGACTACGTTTGTGCAGCCCATGCACCGTTGTGGTTCACTGCATTCAGTTCAAACCGTTCATGCATCCATTCGTTGTGCTCATTGCGTGTGCCACTTGAGCTGGCACGGAGACTGCGTTGTGCAGCCCAAGCACCGTTGTGGTTCACTGAGTTCAGTTCAAAAGGGAAGGCCTTGGACTGCGTGTGAGCAGCCAGCCACGTTCCCTGTCACCTGCATTGTTTGAGCCAGAGACTGCATGCGGGCAGCCTGGCTCCCTGCTAACTGCTTTTCTTTGCAGAGTTCAATGATCCTGGGCCATGGTTTAGTGTAAAATTTGTAAGTTAAGGTGAAGATGTACTGTAAATATGAGTGCGCCCCCGGCATGTCTGTCTAGCGCCGGCAATTTTATTTAAGTCGTCCGTGTGAGTGAGTTTGTTTAGATAGTTACGCAGCCCTCAGGTTATTTATTTTGGGGACACGAATACCATGAATGTCGCACTCAGGGATCCGTAGGTAAAGTGTACTAGGGGAAAACTACACATGATGGCACACGAAAATTTGACGACTCGGGACGAGTCTGTAAAAAGGGGAGGGGGTAGTGTTGTGGTTACCAAATTCGCAAACCACCATTCAGGTCCCTTAGGTGAGGTATCTCGGCAAGTATATGTGTAGTTAGGCCCAAACCCGTTGTCTAGTGGGAATACATGTCATTTATGCGAGCTGCGACTCTTCAGGATAGCCGTTTTTCTTTTACTATCTTTATTTTGGACCAACCGCCATGATTACCACCACAACCACAACATCAACCACCAACCACAACGCCGCTTCACCACAACCGCCACGACCTTCCCGTCACACCTCGCCACCGTAGCATCGCCACCGTTCTTGCCCCGCTGTGGGTACCGGTGTTGGACTCATGCAGAGCGCGCGTCGAACAGCGTGTACAAAATCACGGATTTTGTGCTTCAAAAACGGATCAAAAACGACACACGCCCACTTTTTGCCGTCCAATCGGTGAGCGAGGGGCGATTTGGCCCCGCCTCCAGGACGATCGATATATGCAAATTTGTGGATCAAAAAGCCTTCACGCCCACTTTTTCTCGGGCCAATGGGGAGCGAGGTGAAAGGTCAAAGGGAGGGGGTCAAAGGCGAAGCTACGGGGGGATAAAAGGACCGTGTTCGTCAGTCAGAGAGTGTGGAAGTCTGGAGCCCGAAGCCTGCAGTAGCTGGAGAAGCTGAAGAGAGTCGAACGA
>NC_140965.1:5629690-5822190 GCF_056783735.1 Eptatretus burgeri | reverse complement strand
CATCGATTGGTGGTCTGTAGGATGACTTTAGAGGTGAGGTTGAAGAAGAGTGTGAGGGCTGAACCAAGGACCACATGATGGAAGCTGAAGGAGGAAGACTGTTGCGTGAAATTTAGGGAGGAGGTGAGACAGGCATTGGATGGTGGTAAAGATGGGTGGGATGATTGGGAAACGACAGCAGAAGTGATGAGGGAGATAGCTAGGAAGGTACTTTGTGTGACATCTGGACAGAGGAAGGAAGATAAGGAGACTTGGTGGTGGAACGAGGAAGTACAGGAAAGTATAATGGAAGAAGGGGTTGGCGAAAAGGAAATGGGATAGTCAGAGAGATGAAGAAAGTAGGCAGGAGTACAAGGAGTGGCGGCGAAAGGCAAAAAGAGAGGTGGCAAAGGCCAAGGAAAAGGCATATGACGAGCTGTATGAGATGTTGGATACAAAGGAAGGGGAAAAGGATTTATACCGATTGGCAAGACAGAGGGACCGAGCTGGGAAGGATGTGCTGCAGGTTCGGGTGATAAAGGACGCAAATGGGAATGTGCTGACGAGCGAGGAGAGTGTGTTGAGAAGGTGGATGGAGTACTTTGAGGAGCTGATGAATGAAGAAAATGAGAGAGAGAAGGTTGGAAGAGGTGGAGATAGTGAATCAGGAAGTGGGGTGGATCAGTTAGGATGAAGTGAGGACTGCTATGAAGAAGATGAAAAGTGGAAAGGCGGTTGGCCCAGATGGTATACCAGTGGAGGCATGGAAGTGCTTCGGAGAGATGGCAATGGGGTTGTTAACCAGATTGTTTAATGAAGTCTTGGAAAGTGAGAGGATGCCGGAGGAGTGTAGATTAAGTGTACTGGTTCCGATTTTCAAGAATAACGGTGATGTGCAGAGCTGTGGAAATTACAGAGGGATAAAGTTGTTAAGCCACACCATGAAGTTGTGGGAAAGAGTCATGGAAGCAAGGTTGAGAGGAGAGGTGACGATCTGTGAGCAGCAATATGGGTTTATGCCAGGAAAGAGCACCACTGATGCAATGTTTGCTTTGAGAATGTTGATGGAGAAGTATAGGGAAGGCCAGAAGGAGTTACATTGTGTGTTTGTGGATTTAGAGAAAGCTTATGATAGGGTGCCAAGAGAGGAGTTGTGGCATTGTATGAGGAAATCGGGAGTGGTGGAGAAGTATGTGAGGATGGTGCAGGATATGTATGAGGACAGTGTGACAGCGGTGAGGTGTGCGGTAGGAATGATGGACTGGTTTAAGGTAAAAGTGGATTGCACCAAGGATCGACTCTGAGCCCTTTCCTGTTTGCAATGGTGATGGACAGGTTGACGGACGAGATCAGACTGGAGTCTCCATGGACCATGATGTTCGCGGATGACATCATGATCGGTAGGGAGAGTAGGGAGCAGGCTGAGGCGAGCCTCGAGAGGTGGAGGTACGCACTGGAGAGAAGGGGAATGATAGTCAGTCGGAGTAAGACAGAGTACATGGGCATAAATGAGAGGGAGGGTGGTGGTATGGTGCGCTTGCAAGGAGTTGAGGTGGGGAAGGTTGATGGGTTTAAATACTTGGGATCAACTGTCCAACGTAACGGAGAGTGTGGGAGAGAAGTGAAAAAGAGAGTGCAGGCAGGATGGAGTGAGTGGAGAAGAGTTGCAGGAATGATTTTGTGACAGAAGGGTAGCTGCAAGAGTGAAGGGGAAAGTATATAAGACGGTAGTGAGACCAGCTATGTTGTATGGTTTGGAGGCGGTGGCGCTGACAAAAAGACAGGAAGCGGAGCTGGAGGTGGCAGAGTTAAAGATGCTGCGATTCTCGTTGGGAGTGACGAGGATGGATTGGATAAGAAATGAGTATATTTGAGGGACAGCGCAGGTAGGACGGTTTGGAGACAAAGTGAGAGAGGCGAGATTGAGATGGTTTGGACATGTGCACAGGAGGGAAGCGGAGTATATCGGGAGAAGGATGTTGAAGATGGAGCCACCAGGCAGGAGGAGAAGAGTAAGGCCAAAGAAGAGGTTCATGGATACGGTGAGGGCGGACATGTGGGCGGTTGGAGTGTCAATGAAAGATGTGGAGGAGAGAGCGAAATGGAGATGGTTGATCCGCTGTGGCGACCCCTAACGGGAGCAAGCCGAAAGAAGAAGAAGAAGATACACAAATAAATATATATATACACAAATAAATATATATATATATATATATATATATATATATATATATATATATATATATATATATATATATATATATATATATGGTGTCCCTAAAAAATGACATCATTTGAAACTTGAATATCTAAGTAACTACATGTTCCAGGCAAACGAAAGTGAATAGGCTTCATGTTGAACAATAAAAGATTTATTTATCAAAATTCGAACAAGAGATTCAGAGGGATGTGGATTTTCTAACCGTTTTCTCAAAACTTCACAAATGTTCAATATGCGCACCGCCTGTGACACGACACACGTCAAGTTGGTGGTCCAGCTCCTGCCAAACACGCTGTTGCATGTCTTGCGTAACATTCTCCAGCGCCTCAGTGAATCTCTGCTTAAGTTCATCTGTGCTTGTAGGAAGAGGGGGGATACAGACCAGTCCTTTCACATAGCCCCATAGAAAAAAATCACAAGGTGTCAAGTCAGGTGAACGTGGTGGCCATTTCAACAGCACATTGTCATTATCACTGGCATGCCCAATCCATCTTCCTGGTAGATTCTCATTGAGATAAGAATTAAACATTCCACTTTATTAGGTTTTTACACATTTTGTTAAAATTAGAGATCATTTGAGCGAGAATTAGCTATGTTATTAGACTACGAAATGAATTTTTTTTTAGGGACACCATATATATATATATATATATATATATATATATATATATATATATATATATATATATATATATATATATATATATATATATATAATGATGTTATCAACAGTTTGGTTTCACACCTTTACAGGTTGACGTTAAACAACAGCTTGGGTTTAGTTGAAACATGGACTTGACCTTTGGGATTAAATAAACATGGATCCATCTTGAGGGATTTATATCCAGAAGAAGAAGAAGAAGAAGTTGAGATGTGTCACAATAAATGGTCATGTTCCACAAATCTCTTTTCTAATACCAAGCTTGCACACTAACAACTCGGCACGATCCCTATGAAATTGCTGTGGCACTTAGCGGACATGCCGACAATGTTTAGGAAGTCTTGGCGTTCCATAGTACCACTTGCATTTTGCACAATGCGTATTTTTGTCATTCCCCGTGTACGGTCTGTCGTCTGCTACCAGCTATGTTGTACTGCTATCCCGTGCATGTGCACGGGTATCGCTTGTATAACATAATATGACGCTCTTTCTCACCACTCATTCTCTGACTCATGAAAATGTTGAGCAAACTGGTTGATGGATTGGAAAAATTGACTCATCTTGAGGGATCTACATGCATTATATACTCATTCACTAACATAATTTTAATCACACAAGTTTGTGTTTGTGTGTGTGCGTGCATGGACCAATGTTTGGCAAAGTGTCTATTCGGTCGGGTGAATGTTTTTCTGAAATGTACAAATCTTCGTCTCATGACTGTTTTCTTGCAAAAACAGGAAAGGTCTGTGTTGAAACCACCTCGGCTGTATGCACATTTGCCTTGCCGAAACCAGCAAAGTAACACAATATCAATCCGGTTTACAAGAAATAGGAACTGAGGAAGTTTTGAAACATCCATTTATGTTTTTTTTAAGGATTTTAAATATGATGGATTGGTGCCAGGATTTTCACTCTTCGTGGGGCAACTTAGCATAACAATTGTGCATTTTGTGAGGAAAGCACCAAATTTGGCACACTAGTAGCCTAATATATTATGAACAGATTTGGATATTGGGCCATCTCAAATTCAGCCGCTGATGGCTGTGGCAGCCATTTTCCACTGCCATCAAAAATTTGAGATGGCCCAATATCCAAATCGGTTCATAATATGATAGGCTACTAGTGTGCCAAAAAATTAAGCCTGGTGTTGGCGCAGTGGTTAGGGCAGCGGCTTGGGATCCAAAAGGTCCTGAGTTCAAGCCCCGTTGGGCCACTGAATTAATACACCAGGGGGGTTGACTCAGCCTGTCATCCTTCCGAGGTCGGCGAAATGAGTACCAGTGTACTGGGCCGGTGTATACCCCGGTTAAATAGGTGTACCATATCCCTGTGTCGTAAGAGGCGACCAGGGTTGCGTCAGGAAGGGCATCCAGCATAAAACATGTTCCAAATCACTATGCGGACCAAACGGATGATCCGCTGTGGTGACCCCGAACGGGAGCAGCCGAAAGAAGAAGAAGAAGAAGACTATTGTGCCAAATTTGGTGCTTTCCTCACAAAATGCACAATTGTTATGCTATATTTGCTAAGTTGCCCCATTATCTGGCCACCGTAAAACAATAAACTCCACAAAACACACTAAAAACGCAAAGAAAACTAAAAACCCATTCCGTGGGAGTACCTCCCTCCTGTGCAGCTGCCTCTTGCAGGACAGCTCTCTGGATGACAGGATTGGAGCAAAGCCTTCGGGACCTCCACTCTTTGATGAGAGGAGGGAAAACAAGGGGTTACATTCCTGGGTTGGATTGCGGTAGTGTATGTTTGGGTGGTGCTGAGGTGTCATCCACCAGATGGCGGTCTCCTCGAGTTAACCTGAGGAGGACACTTTAAATGGGTGCTTGGAATGTCCAATCCCTAAGGGAGGATGATCACCTGTCTCTGCTGTCATCTGAGCTCCAGCACTTGAACATCGGCATTGCAGCACTCTGAGTTTCAGGGTCCAGATAGTGGTGAGATCATGTCGGGTGGTTACACCTACTATTGGTCTGGTCACTCTGATGGTTACCATGCCCAAGGAGTTGCTGTGGCTGTGTCCAATAAGTTGACTCCTATGATAATTGAGGCAACACCGGTCAACGAGCGTGTCATGAGAACTAAGGATTCGTCACTCCTTGGGTGTCATTTCCCTGGTCTCTGTTTATGCTCTGACAGAGGCAAGTGATCTCACAATGCAGGAAGCATTCTATTCCACGCTGGAGTCTGTGGTTGATCAGTGCCCCAGGCGAGATGCTGTTATAGTTTTTGGGGTTGTCAATGCATCGACTGGTACTGATGGGGATGGCTATGAGACATGTGTTGGTCCCCATGGGTCTGGAACTGTAAACCAGAATAGCACTAAGTTCCTTGACTTTGCAAGAAGTTGTGGACTTCGGGTGGCTGGTTCACGGTTTCAGCGCCCACAGCCTCATCGCTGGACTTGGTATTCCATTGCTGGTTGTGTGGTAAAGGAGCTCGACCATGTGCTCGTTGATGGTCGCTGGATGACGATACAGAACTGCAGGGTCGACCGGAGTGCCAAGGTCATCAATAACGACCATAGGCTTGTTGGGGCAACTCTAAAGTTGCAGCTTAAATTCAGCATAATGGTACCATCCGAGCATAAGCTTGATGGTGGCAAACTCAAGGATGAGAGAGTCGCTGAGGAGTTTGTGAACAGGCTGAGTGGGGATTTAGGGGGTCTGGGTGCTTTTGCAAATCCTGAAGAGTTGTGGAGTGCCTTCAAGCCTACCATCCTTGATGTTGCCAGCGGATGTCTTGGAACCCACCGTCAGGTGAAGAGGAACTTTGTCTCCCATGGGACACTGAATACCATTGACCAGAGTGGCAGAGCTGAGCTGTTCATGGAGCTGAAGCATAAAAATGTATTTGCACTGAGGGTGGACAAGGAAGACTGTGTGCGAGGAATCTGTGAGGCGGTAGTGCACCACCTGTGGATGAATGATTCTCGTCCTGGCTACTGAGGAATTTGTGCATTGTGTTCCTCCAAGCCCATCCCTCAGTGTGCTGCTGTTAGAGCAGAGGGTGGTACACTCTTGAAAGAGGAATCCAAAGTGAAGGCACGCTGGACTGGTTACTTTGAGCGGCTATATCACGCTGACCCACCTGCTGTTGAGTTGGATGTCAGGGGTATAACTATCCCCAATGCTGACCCTCCAATCAACTGTGAACCACCTTTGTGGAACAATAGGCTGCGGTGAACCAGTTTAAATTAGTAAAGGCCCAGGGATCTGAGGCATCCATGCTGAACTTTTCAAGGCTGGTGAAAATGCTGTACTGGTGTCATTGCATGGAGTTCTGTGCTCTGTTTGGAGCACATGCATCATCCCAACTGACTGGAAAAGGGGCCTCGTTGTCCCTCTCTGGAAAGGGAAGGGTGATTACCAGGACTGCAACAACTACCGAGGGGCAATGCTGCTCAGAGTGCCAGTCAATATCTTTGGTTGGATCATTCTTGACAGAGTTCGCCACCATCTGCTTGAGCACCAGCAGGCTTTACACTCAAGAAGTCAACAATTGACCATAATCCTTGCTCTCCGGGTCCTCACCAAATGCAGACAAGTTTCGGCAGGGGCTACTCACAGCCTATGTTGATCTATGCAAAGCATTTTAGTCAGTGAATCGGGATGCCCTCTGGAGGATTCTCGGTCTTCGCAGGGTGCCACCAAAGTTGATCAATCTGATTTCTGAACGATACTCTGGTACAGAGAGTGCTGTGAGGTATGGTGGTTCCATCTCCGACTTATTTATCAGTTGTTACTGGAGTTCGTCAGGGGTGTGTACTGGCCCCCATAACTCTTAAACACTTGCATGGACTGGATTTTGGGGAAGATGTCAGAGAGATCAAGCTGCAGTGCATCGCTTGGGAAAATCAAGATCTCTCACCTTGATTTCACAGATGATGCAGTCATCCTTGTGAAAACACTAGATGTCCTTGTAGGGGCCCTCAAGGCAGAGAATGAGGAATCTGAGCTGCTGGGACTTCGGGTTTCCTGGGTCAAAACAAAGATCCAGGCTTTCAAAGACATCTTGGATGCTGCCACCTTGTCTGTACCTCTTTGTGGTGATGATGTTGAGGTCAGGGAAAGATTCACTTACCTTGGCAGTGATATTGATGTCTCTGCAGGTTGTGAGCCGGAGGTCAATTGGCGTTAGGGTCGGGCATAGAGAGTCACGGATTCACTGGATCATGGGGTGTGGCGCTGTCGGTACCTATGTAGGAAGGATGAAAGTTTGAGTCTTCAGGTCCTTCGTGCTTCCAGTCTTGCTCTACGGATGTGAGACTTGGTCTCTGACAAAGGCTCTGAGACGAAGACTTTACTCCTTCGGTACCAGGTCTTTTCAGAGAATCCTTGGCTATCACTGGTCAGACTGTGTCCAATGAGCAATTTCTAAGAGACTTAAATGAGATTTGTTACCTGTATGGTCTGTGAGCATCAGCTGTGGCTATATGAACATGTGGCTCGATTTCCTGACGCTAATCCTGCTCATCAGATTCTCTCAGCGAGGGAGCCTCATGAGTGGAGAAGGCCAATAGGACGACCATGTGCCTCATGGTTGCAGCAGCTTGATCAGAATCTCAAGGAGATGGAGATGGGCCAGCCATCTGCCTGGGGGATGGCCAGACGGAGGCCCCTGGAGTATCAGCGGAAAGTAGATGCAGACGTGCTGCTCCGGCACATGCTGCCATACCTAACCTAACTGTCATGAGGGATTTAAATCCAAACATGGACCATCTTGATTGATTGCAATCCAAACATGGAACCATCTTGAGGGATTTCAATCCAAACATGGAACCATCTTGAGTGATTTCATTCCAAACATGTATCCATCTTGAGGGATTTCAATCCAAACATGGAACCATCGTGAGGGATTTCAATCTAAACATGGAACCATCGTGAGGGATTTCAATCCAAACATGGAACCATCGTGAGGGATTTCAATCCAAACATGGAACCATCGTGAGGGATTTCAATCCAAACATGGAACCATCGTGAGGGATTTCAATCCAAGCATGGAACCATCGTGAGGGATTTCAATCCAAACATGGAACCATCGTGAGAGATTTCAATCCAAACATGTATCCATCTTGAGGGACTTCAATCCAAACATGGAACCATCTTGAAGGATTTCAATCCAAACATGGATCCATCTTGAGGGATTTCAATCCAAACATGGATCCATCTTGAGGGATCTAAATCCAATCATGGAACCATCTTGAGGTATTTCAATCCAAACATGTATTCATCTTGAGGGACTTCAATCCAAACATGTATCCATCTTGAGGGACTTCAATCCAAACATGTATCCATCTTGAGGGATTTAAATACAAATATGTATCCATCTTGAGAGATTTAAATAGAAAAGAAAACGAAGTTGAGATAAACGTTGTTTCTTCCAGGTTTTAAAACCAGTTGTTTGTATCGATAATGCGCAAATGAGCGATAGAAATGAAATTTCGACTCTGCATCGGGATTTATGACTTTGCCCAGAATAACACGAACATACCGTTGTGTCCAAAATTGCTTCTCAAACTGGCTCAACACAGACAGAGCCCCAAACAATGAATGTTGCAGACAAAGTCACGAACAGTGTTTGTTGAAGACAAAGACCCGAACAATGGTTGTTGCAGGCAAAGACCCGAACAATGGTTGTTGCAGGCAAAGACCCGAACAATGGTTGTTGCAGGCAAAGCCCCGAACAATGGTTGCTGCACGCAAAGCCCCGAACAATGGTTGTCGCAGGCAAAGCTCCGAACAATGGTTGTTGCAGGCAAAGCCCCGAACAATGGTTGGGAAACTGATAATGAAGAAGTGGTAGTCACAGGTGAACACTTGTGGTTGTTTATCCGTCGATCATTTCCTTTGCTTTGTCTCTCTTCACGAAAAGGTTTGCATCAGTTTTAGGGCTTGTCGGGTCGTCGTGAACACTGTACGTTTAACGCCTTTAGCTTTGTGCAATCTGAGACGTCGATTCAAAAGGAAATCCCTGTGACGTCATAATGTTCCAAACTCACCTCACATTTTATCATTCACCATAATTTTATTCCGAGAATGTTTCAGAGGTACAACGGTTCATCAGACATTGAAACATCACAGACAATAACAAGCCATAATGGTCCCTGCTGCCGCTGGTGTGTTTCTCGAATGATAAGGTCGTTTTAATCTGCAATTCATGAGGATGAGCCATTGCAGGTGAGTCTGGAATCTTGGTCAAACCGAGATCGCAGACAAAATGTCGAGAGTGCAACATGCACGCCATGACAGGTGATTACATGGACATTAGGAGTCTGTCCTCTTTTAGGGTTAAGTTTAACTGGCCTCGCTCCAACTGTCTGCAGGTATGACGTCAACCCTGCCCTGCCGCCATTGTTTACTCCAATGACCGTCGCTGGGAAACCGGTTGTTCACATGGAAACAGATTTAGGGTACGTAAGAGAAAGTGGATACGGGAGTGTTGAGTGCATCACCAAGCTGGGGCTGCATGTAAGCAGCATGGCGATCGGCGAAGCAAACTCTGACACTTGCGGAGAAACTGTACATTAGGGACAGCACGTGCAATCAGTTGTTAAACATCATGTGGCCATGAAAAAGGAACCAGAGAGGAAAGATGGGTGTTCAAGACAAGTAGCTGTGATAGACACGAAATTATTCTCATGAAGGAGACAAGGTTTTCTCCAATCTCACTGCAGATGAGCTGGTGGACCTTCAGCCCTCTATCCGGCCTTAACCTCAAGTCTTCTGTCCCTCTTCCAGCCTGTCTAAGCCACACCACATGCATTCATCCAGTAATCCATTCCTCACATCACCTCCTTTTCCCACTAACTCCAAGCTTTCTTCATACCTCCATACCTCTGACACCTTTTATCCCATCCCATCTCACCTCATATACCTGGCCTATCGGCTCTACCTTGTCTATTTTCGCAAATACTGTCCCATGGTCGGGAAAATAAAACATTTTCTTATTAATGCTATCCTACCACTACTACTACAACAGCCTCGATTATTCCCACCTACTTATGGTTTGCTTTTGTTTTTTGGCCCAAGTCGTTCACAAACCAACTGACCAGGTCTGACGTTCACCTGAAGGTGATTTGGCCAGGAATTTGTCATTTGTTCAGGTTGCCGGGGATAACTTGCCCGCTCTTTCATGAAAGACCGTCGGCCCTATAACGACTATCAACTAAGGAGACCAGATGGGACAGCTGGCTTAACATACATCCGAGGCAAAAGACTACCTGCTACACACCAACCCGACAGTTTATTATAGCCAGGTTGGGAATCGAACCCAGGCTCAACAACTCATAGGTAAGCACCATCACCTCTGCACTATTCTGTCAGCCTCGTAGTGGTCACATGATATGTGGAAATAATCAAAGATGACTAGTTATGATGAGTGGAGTGGTTGTTTGTCCAGGCAGACCATTTTACACAAAGACGAGTCCAACGCCAGGCAAACTACCGGTTCACTACACAGTAGGCCGACAAAACATGCCAGAGACCATATACATTTTATAATTCCATTGTTTTAATCACACGTGAACACTGAAGCTTGATACACACACAAACAGTGTTTGAAATTGTTTAAATCACACATTAACGTGGTATGTTCCAGTCAAAAACACCACACGGATAATGGATGAATAGAATGAATCGGAATGTTATTCGCATCACGCACAGGGAAAAAAACTCCAAACAACATGTTGCTCAGCTTGACATCATGGAAACCAAGGTCTTCAAGATCATTGGTATCTACCACGATGAAGCTGAGTCAGGCCAGGTGTTGGCTTTATGGTTAAAGTGGCTGGCTGAAGATCGATGTTAGGGTCTCGAGTTTCAAGCCCCTGTCGTGATATTGAATTAACATCAGATGGGTTGACTCAGCCTGTCATCCTTCTGAGGTTGGCAAAATGAGTATCAACTTACTGGTAACAGGGGGGCTCTGCATCAGTGGCACAGCCATGCCCCTATAAAATGAACCAGCCAAGCAGCCATAAGCTGAAAAACGAATAAATAAATAAATAAGCTGAGTCTATGGGTCGATCATTCCCCCATTGCAGACAGGTCTGTGACCTCTCTGTCTTCTATCTCTTTCCCTTCTGCTCTAACTCCCTCTTCCCCTTTCTGGTGAAACTATCCATATCCAGAATCACTGCTCACCTACACTCACTCATTCCTCCTTTCTCCTGCCTGTCTCTTCAATCTTATTCATCCCTCCAGATGATCATCACCATCCCAGGAGATCTGTCATCCACTGCAGCCATGGTCCTTTCTACTTCCATTAACCCTCCCAAAGTCCACCTATTTCAGGTTTCTTGCCAAGTTGGACTTCTGGTTCTGGGTTTGGAGCGTCCACAGGTCTCTCTGCTGACTTTCTCAAAGTTAAGTTTCCGGTTGTTATCTGTCCCGTTTAAACTGTTTATTTTCTCACCCACATGTTTCTGTGTTCCGAGTTCAGTTTTGTTTCAAAAATCGTGCTATTTTGTGAGTTTTCGTCGACCTTGTCTTACCGGGTTCCTTGAGGCTTCCTTTTCGTTTTATTCCGTTTTTGTTTTCGTTTTCCATCCTTCCCCTCTCGGTGTACGATTGTGTTTATTTGTATTCTCTCCCGATTACCATCTATTCCTATTTTTCCCACTTTCCCAACGTCCCCCATCCCTCACAATCTTAACATTCTGTTTGTTGTCTTAAATCCAAAACAAAGAAAAGACAAAAAAACTACCTTTCTCCCTGCACACCAACGAGTCCCGATCCTTCTTCTTCTTATTATTCTTATTCTTCTTCTTCTTCTCCCTCCTGCCGGCACACCATCTTTATTCCACTGAGCTGACCCTCTCTCGCCATTACCTTCACAATTTCTTCCTGCAACCTTCCATTCCCGAATCTTACCTATTCTTCAAAAATCAGTAATCTTCCTTGTATTCTTTCGATCGCTACACCTCCTGTAACCACATGTCTCTGTCTGTCTGTCTGTCTGTCGTACTTTTCATCAACCCAGCAGCTTCATACTGCATTTACCATTCCAAATTCACCACACACTTCCACGATTTTACTTCAGCCTTCCCTTTTCCGAATGTTACGCAATCCTTATTTAAAATAAATAAATTCACTTTTGACGATACACCTCCCTTTGCCACGTGCTTCTCCTGTAACCACGTGATCTGTTTCCACCCCCTGTGTTTACCGATCCAATTTCACCATTCACCTCTCGATTTTTTTTTCTACAACACTTCCATTACCTAATCTGATGAAAACTCTCTCAAACAATAATAATAAAAAACTATCTCTTGTAATGCTTCATCTTCCTCTTTCACATGTGGTATTCTTTACTGTATCATAATGCACCACTCTTCGACTATTTCAACAGACTGCTCTCAATTTGACCTCTCCTTCATACCTTGCCTAAAAAATCCAACTGTTACAGCGTTTCTTCTCTCCATTCTCTGAATTCACCTTCACTGCATCCATCAAGAAATGTGTTTAATCGCATTTATGAACTAAAACTTTAAAAAACCCCAGTTTGCGCTGAGTGTTCACTTTCCATCAACCATCTGTTTTTTTCAACTTCAGTGCCAACTCACCCTTCTCACCCTCACTCTCAAAGCAACCATCACACTCTTCTCCCTCCAAGCCTCCCTCTCACCTTTCTCCCTCAACTCTCCCCACTCACCCTTCTCCCACCATTCACCCCCTCACTCATCCTTCTCAAAGTTGCCCCCTCTCATCCAAAAAGTTACCTCCTTCCCCTGCCCTCTCACCTCCATCTTATCACTCCACCTCTTCAAATCCTCAACTGCCTTCTGCCCCCTCTCTTGCTCCCCCCTACTCCCCCAGCACTGAGAGCCTTTTCTCCTCCTAATCCGGCCCCTCCCCGAGCTATTCTGCAATCCCCCACACTCTTTCAACAACCCTCCTCGCGTCCCCCTCCTCCCTTGTCCTACCCCTCCCTCAAACCCCCTGCACCCAAATCCTCCTCCCCTCCCTCCTCATGAACAGTGTGGACCTCAAATATCCGGGGCCTTCGCTCAAACCTTTCAGATCTCTCCATACAGGTTGCCACTGACAAACCAGAAATAATCTGCCTCACAGAAACTTTCCTCCCTCAAGACGTCTCTGACTCCCAAGCATTTCTCCCTCTTTACTCCCTCCTCCGGTATGACAGACCTGAGCCTCGTCCTGGTGGAGGAGTTGCTCTCTTCATCAAAGACTCAATTCCTCACTCTCCATGCACTGCCCTCACTCCCCACACCCCCAGGAATACCTCTGGCTACGGCTTCCCCTCCACCCCCACCTCATGCTTATGTGTGTACTGTACCGTCCACCAAACAGTGATGACTCCATTTACACCTCACTGTCCGAAAACATGGACCAACTTCTATCTTCTCATCCAAACTCTCTCTTCCTCATATGTGGTGACTTCAATTGTCATCATGGCAGTTGGCTAGGTGTGGGTACCTCTCTCACCTGTCATGGCACTTCAGCAAAAGCTTTCTGCAACTCATTGGGACTGACTCAATCGGTCAATTTCCCGACCCAGATCTCAACCAACGGTACGCCATCTCTTCAGGATCTGATTTTGACAAATTTCCCTGAAAATATCTGCTGTTCTTCCTCCTCCACTCAAATCGGTTCTTCTGACCACGCCCTTGTCAAAATGGACATCTTTCTGGCTATTATCAGAGAACCACCTCAGCACCGTCGATTCTGGCATTTCACTCAAGGCAACTGGCAGGGTCTCCAAGCAGCCATCAAACTTATAGACTTGTCTCCTATCGCTACTTTCTCCAACATCAACTCATCCTGGGAATTCTTTCAAAGAAACTTGCTCTCCCTCATGCACAGATTTATCCACTCTTGTCTTCAGTTGTCCGACCCTTCCTCCCGCCCATGGTTCACTGAAGCTTGTGGCTGGCCTGAAACAACTTGCCTTTGCCTCATGGAAAGCAAACCCAACTGAGGGTAATCCCAGTTCCTTCCTGAAAGCTTGGAACAAGTGTGTATCTACCCTCAGGAGAGCCAGAAAGCAACATCTTTCTCATCTCAAGTCTGAACTCTCAAACCTCTCTCCCTCCTCCAAATCGTGGTGGTGTCTAATCAAATCTGTTTCTGGTGTATGTTCCCCCTTCATCCCCTCCCTTACCTCAAATGGCAGCACTGCTGATACCACACGTGAAAAAGCTGAATGCCTAAACTCGGTGTTTGCATCGAAATCTGTGTCCTAAACCCATCACTTTCTCTACCCACCTTAGCCAGTCACACCCAACTGTCCCTGGACTCTGTATCCTTTTCTCCTGACAAGGTGGAGAGCTTGCTGTCAAACCTCGACTCAGATTCTGCAACCAGTCCAGACGGCATCAGCCCACGTGTCCTAAACACCTGCTCCTCTGCTCTTGCTCACCATCTCTTTGTTCTATTCACCCTCTCATTTGCTCAAGGTCATCTGCCATCTGCTTGGAAATCAGCAAACATTACTGCCCTGCATAAAAAAGGTGCAAAAACAGATCCCTGCAACTGCAGACCAATAAGCCTTCTCCCAATCATCAGCAAGGATATGGAATCCATCATCGCTTCAGACATCAAATCCTTCCTCTTCTCCAATGGCTTGATTTCCGATCATCAATTTGCTTTCAGACCAGGTCACTCTACCCTGGATATGCTGCTTTTCCTCTCCCAACAATGGATGGAGGTCCTCAATGCCAGACATGAAATCAGAGCCATATCCCAAGACATGTCATGTGCTTTTGACACGGTCTGGCACCCTGCCCTGCTCACAAAACTCTCTTCCTATGGTATCCAAGGCCATCTCCACTCATGGCTCACAGACTTCCTCTCCTGTCGCAGTCACCGTGTGGCCCTAAATGGAGTTCTTTCATCCCCTCTTCCTGTCCAGGCTGTAGTTCCTCAAGGTAACATTATCGGCCCTGCTCTTTTTCTGCTTTTCATCAATGATCTATCCGACTCTGGAAAATCCTTTTATCTCTTTGCTGATGACTCCACCCTCTCCCGTACCATCTATCATTCCTCAGACCGGCATGCAGCAGCTTCTTCGCTCACTGCAGATCTGGGTAAAATCACAAACTGGTCCAACACTTGAAACATGTCTTTCAATCCGGACAAATCTCACACGCTCACTATGTCCCTCCGAAAGGACCGTTTAGAACCCCCCCCCACCATCCACTTTCTCAACAATCCTCTGGAAGTAGTCCTTTCTTTCAAGCTTCTGAGTCTCACTATCTGCCATGATCCTTCCTTGGAAAGCCACATTTCCAACCTGGCTTCCAAAGCCAGTCGCCGACTGGGAATCCTCCATCGTGCAAAGTCCTCCCTCGGCCTACCTGATCTCCTGACCACTTACAAAGCTTTCGTCAACAGACTGATGGAGTGCTGCTCTCCCCTCAGGGCTGGTGCTCCTGCCTCCCACCTTTCTCGGTTTCACGGCATGGAAACCAAGGCATTTCGGATCATTGGCATCTCCCACGATGAAGCCAAGTCTTTGGGCCTCTCACTCTCTCACTGCAGGCAGGTTAGTGGTCTTTCTGTCTTCTACCATCTCCTCTCCAGTCTTGCCCCCCCCCCATTCTCTCTGCGATTTGTCCCCACCACATTTCCACAAGGTCCGCCAACAACCCCCTTCTGGTAAAACTAGCAAAATCACGAATCACTGCTCACCTTCACTCTTTCATTCCTTTTAATCTGCCTTTGGAATAAACTCCCTCACTCTATTCAATCCCATTCTTCCCTCCAGGCCTTCAAAACAGCTGTTCACCACCACCTCTCATCATCCCCCATCCAAATCCTCGATATTTCCTACCCCCGATAATCCACTCAAGCCCACCTCCTTCAAATTCCCTGCTTTCCTTTCTGAAAGTCCCTGTAGTGTCCATCTTGTATACCCCGTGTTCTCCGCCCCATCCCTCTCCCTTCCACACATCTCCTAATGTCTCTGTTCCCCACCATTTTGTCCTTCCCTCTCCTGACCCTCTTGTCTCATGCCCCCCCCCCCTTGCTGTGCGTTGTGTGTAAACTCGCATACGAGCCTCGACAAGGTATACAAAAAAAAGTTCCTTCCCTCCTCCCACTCTTCATTTGTTTTATTCTCAATTTTTGTTCCATTTATGCTCCTTCCCCAGTTTTCCCGTCCTATTCTGTGATTGAGTTTGCGGGTGTATCCATCTTGTTCACTCCCGTGTCCTTCTCCCCAAGCCTTCATTCTTCTCCACGTCCATTATTCCTCAATGTCTCCCTCCATTTTGTGCCCCTCTATCCCCTGCACCCTCATTCTAATGCTATTTTTAATTGTTTTTTCCTGGTACGTTCTTCGTTCTACCTCTTTTATGAGCCTCGACTCTGTATGCAAAAAATATTTCTTGTGAAAACGTTTTTCCTTCAAAACTGGCCTGGACTTTGTCGGCCGAAGTATGGGGTTCGATGGATTATTATACATTGCAGCCCTCCTTCAGAGGTAGCTGTAATCACTACATTTGTTGAGCTACTGATCACATTGTGACATCAAATAGGGATCGAGGAAGTTTGGATGATTTTCCGTTCACCTGCCTTCCTTTGTCCCCCTTTCAGATGCAGATATACACGTCTCCTTTCATGCTCCAACCTCAAGTCCTTCAAGACCGAAGGCCAATATCATGTCATCTCTCGTCTCCGACACTGACTGACCCGTGAGCTTTTCGATCCTTATTTACTTCTGTCTACAACTTTGTCTGTCCCCCATCCCCCAACCCCCATTTCCATCACAACTACCGTGCTTCTCTTCCATGAGCCTCAACCTGTGTAATATAAAAATGAACAAACAATGCACACAATGGTCATTCCTCGTGTTAAGATGCTTTGTTGGTTTGTTCTAAAAGCAGTAAATTTTGTAATTCTTTGAAGTATTTTTTATCATCATCCCTCGATGACCACATTCTTCCTTACATTCACAATATCCATTCATTTTCCTCAAGAAGAATCCATTCCTCTTCTTCTTCTTCTTCTTATTATTATTATTCTCCTCCTCATCCGATGGGCATTCTGTCATCCTGTCAATGTGGCAACTCAACTGACCGCATGCCACATGGCGATTTGCTTCCGGGGGTTGCTCACCATTTCCTGCCAGTGTTTGGCACCGAGGCCAGAGGCCCGTGCACTGACCGAGCAGCGACCCACGGCAGAGGCCTGTCCGGCCTGTTCGAAGCTCACCAGTATAAGCTCGAGAGCTACGCTGCCGAGGTGGTCCAGGGGAACCTCAAACATGATCACCTCGTTCCACACTGGACTCAGCTTGCATCGCACTCGCTTTGTCTGCTTCTTCTTGAGGCGCGTACTCTGATGCCACAGCGTCAGTTTCACCGAAAGATCTGTGCAAAGACGACAAATGTGTTTGAATAACCATTGTTATTTGTAGTCATAACTATAGTGGGGTAAGGTTTGGGGAATGTAAATATGGCAGCCTGATCTGCCCCGTTCTCCTTCCCTTCCGTCCCCTCTTCTGATCATCAAACTTTCTCTTACTTTTGTCATTTTCATTTTCTCTATTTTATCGTAAATCCCCAACCCCTCTCTCCCCACCCTCATTCATTCATTGAAGGATTTTTTTTTCTTCTTTTCTTCAGCCCTGAGGTCAGCATCTAAATCTCCTTCCTCTCACCACAAATAATTTTTGATTCGCTGACATTTCTCCACCCTCTTTTATTTACCAGAGTCCAGGTATTTGTGGCCGTGATCATAAGCAAGGAGCCTCGTCTTCCAAGCTATATATTGGGATACAACATATTGTTATGGATCTGGAAAGCATATGCATTCGAACATACAGATGTCCCAAGAGTCAGTTATTCCGCTAAGTACATGTGAGACAGGTCCCTTCCTTTTGTCTCGTGGGAGAATCAAAGGTGTGCGTTGCGATGTCCTTTCAGGTTGGTTTTTACATCTAACGACCATCCAACAAACCATCTAACGACCATCAAACAAACCATCCAACGAACCCTCCAACGATCATCCAACAGACCGTCCAACAACCAACCACGGTACATTCCAGCGCTTGCAACCCTCGCCTCGCTGGCCACAGCATACGGGGCAAAAACGTCCAGTCTGCCGTTCCTTTGCGCTTCTACAAATGTTCCTTTTCAACGTTGGATCTTCCCCTTGATGAGTCCACACGCGTGGAGGGGGGGGGCGGGCCTCCCGGTTTGGCTGAGGCACCGCCCAGAAAGGGTGGACCCCATGAAGACCCTGTCCAATCAGGGTGGACGGTGACGTCTGTTTCACTGAGCCCCCGCCCCGTTCGGAGAGGTCCATAAAAATACGACGCGATCCTCAGAGTAAGTTTTTTGGAGGAGTTGAGTTGGTTAGTGTGCGTCATGCAGTTTGAGCTGGAGTCTGGGGCGTTCGAGTGGAGTTCTGCATTTGGCAGGCGTTCGTTGGAGTTTTCCTGGGTCCCGTCCGCGACCCTTATCTCCGCCCTGGGACTCCGACTGCTCCGCTCGGGTTCCTCCATGGGCACGAGCCCCACGCGTGTGACTGTGGGCCAAGCTGCGCGACCATTAGCAGGTGCCGCACCGCGGAGCACCCCCTGCCTTCAACGTGCAGGTACCCAAGCAAACTGCGACCCCCAGCTCGTCTCTCCCTCTCTGGCTGCAGGGGTCTTTTAATAAATCATCTGAGTGTGCGTCTGAGTGTGTGGGCCCGTCTTGTAAGTAGAAACTGTTTAAGTGTTTTTGAACGTTGTAAATTCTTGCTTGTATATTCCGCGATAAGTCTTGCTCTGTCTTTATTGTATATAAATTACTGAAGAAATGTTCCCAGTTCATTTCCGTCCTTTCTTTCATTGGTCCAGCATGGTTCGGATCTGAGTTTTAGTCGGGTTTTTATACCCGATAATCCGTTCATTCTAGCCGGTATGACCTTGGCAGATTCGCTCACTGCATCCGAACCGGGAAGGTAGTTGGTAGTTGGTAGTCGGTAGAGTGGTCCGGTTTGGGCAAGGCGTACTGAGGGCGTGGTTCTCTGGTAGACAACACCGCGTAGTTAATTAGGTAAATTGGTTCTAGACAAAAAGACCCTACGCTACGCAGTGGAGGTATTGGCATCCACGGTCGGTTAAGCGACCCGCCGCCTCACGGAATTATCCGAGAGGGACGGCCTCCAATTCCGGAGAGTCTGGTGGTCGTTCTCGCCACCGGACTCCGGCCCGCAACAATATGTTTGACTGCAGGTGTGACAGCCAGCTGAACATCCCCACCAAAATAACTTGTGCTCGAAAATGCAGGCCCCCATTGTTGGGATTAGACCCCTTGAAGGATCAAGCCCAGAACCATGTAGCCCATAGATAAGCAAATCCCCCTTTCTCCCCCCCCTCCCCCTAACGATCTATCAATCTTCAGAGACATAGCTGGGTGGGAGCTGGGGATCAGACAATAAACTGATTTTCTCAAAAAACACTTATTCTGTGATCGTTGGATCGTTTTTTTTAAATCTTAGTTGTTGGATTAACAGTCTCCCTCTGCCCAGTGAGTTAGCTTACCAACACAATCGAGACAACCTACCCCCTTCCCCTCCCACCTCCCCTCCCCCCCCCCCCCACACACACCATTTTTGAAAATGCTGGCTACAACCCATATCATGAACCCCCTTCGCTCCCACATGCTGCAATTGCTGAACGAGACATCTGGCGAAGCAAGAAGCATGTTTTTGCATGTCATTTACCAGCACAATCCTTCAACATCTTTGAGCAGAGGTTTCTGGCTTTCATTATGACAACTACCAGGCGATTGGCAGTGGGTAAATAGCCGATGGCGAATAACAGCTCCCCCATGTCCACGTTTCCACCCTGGAGAGACACAAAGCCACCAACGAATCACAATCAAATGCAAATCATTCGTAACCCTACACTACCCATCTTCAAATATGTTGCACAACCAAAAAACACTTAGAAATCGTAACTCTGAATAGACTCCACAACAAAGCACGCATCAAATGTGCCAAGCCGTGTGGTCTCCTAGAACACAACCACATTATTTGGCATGCGGATTACATTTAACATCCAAACAAGAATGCATCAAAGGTAGGATGTTTTAATCGCAATTTTTTATGAGTAGGAAAGCAAATAAAACACGAAAAAGAGCAGATTGCAGACCCTCGCCTGGACTCGTTTTGTGTAATGTATTTTGTGTGCTGGTGTGTTTCGTAATTAACAAGACATAACTCGAACTACCACTTTATACCTGAGGGCAGTGATCATCGGGTACCAAGACGTCTCGCTTTGATTCAACCTTGCTTTGATCGGACACCTGACCCTGACCCATGATATTGTTTTTTTTTTACTATTATTCAATTTAATTTAGAATGGGATTAAAATAATTTCAAATTAAATGGAAGACCAAATCGGTGCAGTCCTTCATCGGAGTAATCAGAAGGAACCCAAACAAGCAAAAAGCGAAGATGAAGTCATGATCAGGAACCTGGATAGGATTCGGGTTTCAGCTGCTACTCCTCTACCCTCAAACCCATCCGGGCACAGCCAAGTGAACCTTATTCAACAAAAAAAACCAGAACCCAGATCACAAAAATTCAATATTTCTGGCTTCCACACCATGTGTCCGATCAGGTTGAAATTTAAAGCATATATTCCCCATCACTACTCGATCATAATTGTGAAGTTTCAGGTCAATTGTTGAAGCAGTTCAAGAGAAAGGTTTTCTAAAAGGTTTTTGCTCAATCCAACATGGCTGCCAGACCATGTGACTTGTCAATTATGCGTGAATACCCTGGTATCCCCAAGGCCTGGGGAACATTTGTGTGAAGTTTCCCTTCGATCTATCCAGCTGTTCTGGAGAAGATTTTTTTATTGGTTTTAGGGTATATCCAAATGGATGCCAAACCATGTGACCTATGATGTCATATGTGTGAACGTTTTGTTCCTCCAGGATAGGCGGTCATACGTGTAAAGTTTCGCCTCGATCTGTTCAGCCACTTCAGAGAAGAAGATTTTTGAAGGTTGAAACAAAAACAATATGACTGCCGAACCACGTGACCGATGACGTCATCTTTTTTTTTTCTGTGGACCATTTTATCCCTAGATGACCCTCAAAAAATTTCACACTGATCAGATGTAGCGTTCTACATCTGCAATTATGATGTCATAACGAAGGCACCTATGACATCATAAAAATCGCACATTCCCCATGAGTACTTGCCATGTGCCAAGTTTCAATTTTTCCCTTGGTGCAGTTTCAGAGCTGGAGTTCCAAAGTTTTTCCATATTTCCAACATGGCTGCCACACCATGTGACCTATGATGTCATAAATATCAACAAAACATTCTACATGAGGAGTCGCTCTTCTGGTGAAAACTTCTTAATTCGACAAGCGGTTGCAAAGAAAAACACTAAAGTTCTGTGCAGACAAACAAACAAACAGACACAAATGCAATCCCTCTCCTCCGAGAAAAGGAACTGGAGAGTTCATAGAACACTTGCCCAACACAGTGTTGAAATATATACTGTGGTGGTGATGGTGGTCGTATGGCAACTTAGCTGCCGGGGTAGCTATCATTTCTTGAAGCACGACTGTGTCGCTGATGCAGTGCCCCTCTACCAGTACACACATTGGAACTGGTACTCATTTTGCCGACCTCAGAAGGATGACAGGCTGAGTCAACCCCCTGGTGTATTCATTCAGTGGCCGACGGGGCTTGAACTCAGGACCCTAGGATCCCAAGCCATCACCCTAACCACTGAGCCAACACCAGGCTACATATATACTGTAATTCAATTTAAATAAAATAATGATTTTATTGGTGGTATAAAACAAATTCAGGAAGTTTACCGCCGTTGTGCAGTGTCTTATACAGTATACACACCCTATTTAACATGTCCAAGTACTGCAAAACTTGAGGTTTTTGGAAACGATAATAAGGTGATTTATGGTCTACACTGTTCAAGTATGTAATTGAATTGAAATAAAATAAAAATGTTAAAGGTTGGTTTGGGAAATTTATTCAGGAAGTTTACTGCTGTTGATACGTCTTTTGCACCACCGTATACAACAACGCTACATTAATTATTCGTGCCTGTTGTTTGTGTCCTTTATGACATCCTTAAAACCAGTAAGTTTCCTGGTTGGCATGATTTTCAATTCTGTTTGACTGCCAGACAGACAGACAGAGTAAAAGTATCATCTCACTACTCTTTGCACATGCACAATTGGGAAGACTTTAGAGCCAAAGTACTGTGAAACTACAGGTTTGTTTTTCGATTTATCGTGCGGTTCGTGTTCAAAATATAACATTCAATTGAAATCAAGTTGTTCCTTGATCATAAACTGATGTTTGTAGATAGATGGACAGACAGACAGAAGTGAACCAATTGCTTAACCCTGCTTTTCGTTTTGTATGCATGGGGTAGCAATCAATACAAACCTTCTCAGGGGCTGTGAGCTGCCACCAGGTTGAGTGCCCTGATGTCAGGTTGACGTCTGCAAGACGAAAGCGAACATCCCCGATGAAGTTACAACGTGAGAATTTGTCGCAATCAAAGAGCGACAAGATGAGCGACCCTTCAGCTATCTCTGTAGAGGTGAGGTTGAAAGAAAATGACTCGTTCCAGGTGGGAGACAGGGTCTGCGTCTTGATACTGGTCTCAGCCTTGCGGCACAGTGCCCGTGTATGCAAGCTCATCACCACAAAGGGGTCACAGAATCCCATCTTGTCGGTCTTTGGTAGGCCAGAAGCTTGGGAAGTGGTGTCAGGAAGGGGATTCTTATTGGGATTGCATGATTTTCATGCCTTATTGTTTATATCTAGCACCAAAATAACTTTACATTCAGTGGCCTGCAAAAGTATTCAGCCCCCTCCAAGGTTTTCACATGTTGATGCCTCCTGAGCTTATTTCATGACGCTTTCAAATCAAACTTAATATGTGGAGTCTTCACAAACTACTCCACAGTGATGAAGCCAAAATTTTTTGGATAAAATGTGAATAAGTTCGATTAACATAGAAAATCAGATGATTCCCAGTTGCATAAGTTCACTTTCACCAAGACTGTGGGACAATCATTATTTAATTATGGTAAATGTCAAATATATATATATATATATATATATATATATATATATATATATATATATATATATATATATATATATATATATATGCAGTTTTGGAAAATTTAGCAACTGCCTGTGCATGTTCCTCTTCACCTTTTTGTTACGATCCATGTGAGCATGTAATTTCTGGGGATTTTAATATTATTATTAGTCATCGTGATATCAGGGATCTTATGAAAATGGGAACCAAATATTGGGAAGCAGCGATTCGGCCATCGAGTTGTATTAGATCTTCTATTGTTGATTCTGTTTCTGGTTTTGTTTGTAAAATGGATTCCTGTGAACATTCTGTGGTGGTAAGATAAGAAATGGAAAGGTATTTCTGGTGTGTGGTTTATGTGTGCGAGGGTGTGTGTGTTTTCTATTGGTGTGTGGGTTCCCATCGTGTGCTGCCTTTTTGGCTGCTTGTTGCGTCATTGGTTAGGGGTGTGGCGATGCCGCTGATGCAGTGCCCCTATTACCAATATACTGGTGCTCATTTCGCCGACCTCAGAAGGATGGCAGGCTGAGTCAACCCCCTGGTGTTAATTCAGTGGCTAATGGGACTCAAACTCAGGATCCCAAGCCACCGCCCTAACCGCAAAGCCAACACCAGGCTACGGGTGTGTGTGTATGTGTGCGTGCGTTTGCGCGTGCGTGCGTGTGTGTGTTTTCTTTTCATCCTCTATCTCTTTCTTACTTTTTCTTTTTCTTTGTCGATGGAGGGGTGAATCTTGCAAATGTTTTTTTATAAGATTCACTTGGCTAAGCCTAGATGGCTTTGAGGGGACAGTAGCAGCAGCCAAAACCCAAATCCCACCTGGGTTCCTCCTGATGACTCCATCTTTGCCTATTTGGGTTCCTCCTGATCCTCCAGTGCATGTATTCCTGACATGTACCATCCTTCAACTCAAACAGTGTTTACTTTGATCTCTTCAGTTATCAATAAAACAGTTAATTCGCAAACATTGTTTCTACATAATTCGTAATTCATCTAAGTATGGCATTATTGGAAGGGGGTAAATACTTTTGCAGGCCACTGTTGATATACAAAGCCATCAGTCATCAATAATGCATCAGTAAATACATCAATTTATTAATTGCTTGAATAGCTAAGCAACTAAATTAGCTTGTGATATATTCGTTTTGTTTATAGTTTTCCTGGTCTTACCTTCCATAACAACTATTTTCAATTCACTACAATCAGCATTGTACTGCAGAGCGAAGTGCAGTTTGCCTTTCGACTTCCGGATGCAATCATTTATGAACTTGTGCTGTTCCAATTGCGTCGATGGCACTGTGCGTTGTTCTGCAATCCAATCACATTTTGAATGAATACATTAGTTGACAGCCACAAAAGCAATATTCAAATGCATTTTTTTATATTTAGCCCACCCCCCTCCCCCACCGATCCTTTCAAATCCTATCCCCCCCCTTCCCTTCCAAATATGAGCCCCCATCCCAGTGTCAGCACTTGTCTGATCTGTCTAGCCTTGGTTTGAATCTTGGCCCAGCTTATCAACTGTCATCCCGGTGTTTTGCAGGCATGGCATTACATCATTGTGTGTGCCATCCCTCGGATGGACGTCAAACTGGGCGTCCCATCTGCCGGCATTAGTTGGTGGATGTTAAAGATCCCACGGTGTCCTTCGTGAAGAATAGGCGAGCTATCGCCGGCACATTGAACAAATTACAAATTCCTTCCCTGACTACCACTGGTAATGCAAGAGCAAACCACCCAGTGTAATCTTTGCCGTGAAGCTGTTTTGATAGTTTTGCTGATCATTAGAAAAGAATGTATATATTATACACACAGTACTATGCAAAAGTCTTGGGCAATCTTGAAAATAAACATTTTTTTTCTCACAATGGCACATTTTGATAAATAAAACATGTTATAATAATCACCTTTTATTAAAGAAACAAAATTAATTTTATTTTACCAAATTAACGGAAGAACATGTTAATGGATGAAAGTTCGATACTTGGTGTGACCAGGTTTTAAATCAAAACAGCAGATATCCGTTTTGAAATACTTTGATATAATTTCAGGAGAAATTCCATTATGAGATTGTTCCATTCAATATGCAATGTTTCCCATAATTAATCTTTTGATTTTGGTTATTTTTCCTTTTTGTTCCCGTTTAACTAATAAGTCTTCGGCCACCCTAGTTTTTTCACTAATTTGTAATTTCTCTCTTGTCGGTAATATAAGCCAGGACCATGCCCAAGATATCAAACTCGACGAGACTCAAAATAATAGTTTTACATCAAGAAATCAATTCCCAGAGAATTTACATCGCACAAAACGGGTATTTCCACAAAACAGAAGCATAATGAGACCGGAGAAGTTAAAGATAGAATATGGATTGGAAGGCCAAATAAACTCAGCCAAAAAGATGAACAATACTTAAAGATAATTTTCTTGGGAAAAAAATATATCAAGTTCTGAACTTACACAAGAACTGGCACAAACATCAGGGGTTTAAGTGGACTCATCTACTGTCAGAAAGTCTCATCAAAAGTGGTCTCAATGGGCAAGTTGCTGTAAAAAAAGTCCTTTTTTGAAAATAAAAAAATAAAAGGTAGCAAAAGCAAAAAAGGGAACAAAGGCAAGAGACTGAACTATGCCCAAGCGCACCAGAGTTGGGATGCTGATCAGTGGGGAAAGGTATTTTGAAATGACGAGTCAAAATTTGAAATTTTTGGAACAACTATAAAAAATTTGAAATTTTTGGAACAAGTTTGTCAAAAGGAAGGTTGGCGAGAAGTATATGGACATATCATATGTGTCTACAACTGACTGTGAGGCATGGTGGAAGTCCTGTTCAGGTTTAGGGGTGCATTTCTGCTGCTGCGATTTGGTGATAATTGAAGGAACAATGAATGCTGACAAGTCTGAAGACGACGATGGTTCACGAGCGGCATTTGACGATGTAGATTGTTTCAGAAGTCAAGGATGAGACAATGTGATAATGTTTGACCAAGTTATAAAAATGATCAACATGATGTGGTACGAGTGACAGGTTATTAGCTGCAAAATGTCGAAAACCCGGTTTCGTTCAACAATTTTAAAAATTTGACCTTTGCATAACCTTTAAAGGTCACAAAACAATGTTGTGGACATTAAAATAAGGAAACAGGAGGATACATGCTATAGCTTAATGGAGTTAGTTCGTCGAAGAAAGTCGAAAACCCTGTTCGATTCCCACAACTTTGAAAATTTGACCTTTGTGAACTTTAAAGGTCAAAGGTCAAGGATTATGACCTTTGGTGCAAAACTTCCTCTGGAACATTCCAGGAACAATATAACGTCATATAGGCTATATGGCATTTCACACTCATCGGATTATCCATACTTTGATGAAATCAGCGTAAAAACAAACTTGAAGGGGGCACCACGGGCAAGGTGTTCGAGATAGAGCAAAATGGTTTCAAGACTTTCGGTGGGCAATGACCTCAAGATTATGCATAAAAAATATTGTCATCCTAGCTCTCAAAGTTTGGGCGGTCGTATGATTTTTATGTCAAAATTCGAAATTTTCTAAGTTCTTGACCTTGTGACCTTGACCTTGGGACAAAAATGAAAAATCGAACTCTGTGGAGCTATGCAGGTGCCATTGGGCTAACCAAATACCGAAACCCCTGTCAGATTCGACAAAACCGCTAGGAGAAGATGCAAATTGAAATCAGCTACCCCCTAAAAACACGTTTTTTGGGCGTGGCTCCGCCCATAATGGGCGCACCAAGCCCATTTTCAGGAAAACACAACTAGATCATGATATAAACCTCCCACCAAAATTTTGTCAGGATCGGATCAAGACCCACGGAGCTATGCTTGGGACAGACAGACATACAGACAGACAGACAGACAGACACACAACAATAACGAATATAGTGGTCACTTATTTTTTTCTTGAAAATATTTTTTCGTGAGCCAACAAGTGCAAGCAGATCCTAATCCCAAGGTGGCCCAAGACTATTTCACAGTACTGTGCAATATATATATATATGTGTGTGTGTGTGTGTGTGTGTGTGTGTGTGTGTGTGTGTGTGTGTGTGTGTGTGTGTGTGTGTGTGTGTGTGTGTGTGTGTGTGTGTGTGTGTGTGTGTGTGTGTGTGTGTGTGTGTGTGTGTGTGTGTGTGTGTGTGTGTGTGTGCGCGCGTCCTCCATAACTCCAAGACCATGAAAGATTGCAGTCTGAAACTTTGCATGCATACTAAGAAAACTCCAAGGAAGTACATGAGTGAAATATAGGTATTTGGGTTAATTGAAACCCCTCCTTTTGAAGATAATTAATGTCCTTATTTAGTTATATCCTTTATCAGGCGCATCCACGGCCAGTTCGCTCTCTATGGGGTCTTAAGGCATTTCCTGGGTAACCTCGCTGGGGTTTGAAGCCGCCATGTTTTTTGGCCTGCTCAACCATACCTTGACTTGGAACAGGCTGCAACAATTTCTTAACGATAGTTTTTTTTCCACTTTCCTTATATTATCGAATGCCTTTTCATCATGGCTACGAATCGCTGTAAACATCGCTTTTGTAAGTGCTATCGCTTTCAAATTAGGAGCTTGCAGCATTTTCATGCATTATTTGATGAAATTTTCCACGATCTACTCTCACGGGCTAATTAAAGTGTATCATTGAAATATTATTTTGGCTTTGAGGAACGGATATCATAAATTCATACAGACTAAATAAGTGTCGAAATCTGGAGTGAAATCTGATAATTTAAAGAAATAATGAGTCTTATAACAAAGCTGATATACCGATTTACATTGAAGCAAGCAAGGCTGTTACCTCCTTCTCCATATATACACAAGAAAATGTGTAATTTTCAAAGCATTAAAATTATCTTTGTCTACTGTTTGGAGAATTATATTGAGTGAAACAAAAAAATTAGGAATGTGCCAAAATTAACCAGCTTCATTGAGCTGGATGATTTAATGCATTCACTGCTCGACTCACACCCTGTCCCTTAGAGGGACTGCCTATCCATAGCATCTGCCAGATCTGTGTCTATATTTTTGGAGGTTTTGCGAGGTGCTCTACAGGGAATCGAAGCAAATCTGGTGAAAAACACGTTTTAATATAAAGTTATCATGTTTGCGTGGACTCGAACTGATGTACCATGTGACGCATGCACAGGCAAGCAGGCAAGGTGGCGGATTATCTGCAATGTTTATTTCACAAGCGATTAAACTTTGTGATGTCTCCAACTGTTCTTCATTAAACAGCAACTCTTTTGTGGATGAAGTCATCACTTAAATGAATTCATTTAATTTATTTAACTGCTGTGGGCACGGTGACAACTGGTTTTAAAGTTAAAGGGATCTTATATGGTTTTCAGCCACAGCCTGGCCAGCCGTTCCTTGTCAACCATTTAATTGATAGATAACATGGGTTTTAAATGCTCCCACCCAGTTTTATATAGAACCCGGAGGTTAAAAAGAAAATGTTGCTGTTTCGGCACGTTTTGCCACCATTCCCTTCCCTTCCTCTCACACCGCATTCTCTTCCTCTCATGCTGCCTTATCTTCCCATCACGCTGCCTTCCCTCCACCTCCCCTCATGCTTAACTCATACCAAACCCCCTCCTCTCTCCACCACCATGGACATCTCCGGGCGCTCTCCATATGCTGAATTAGCATAACCAATTTTGTTCAATCCTGTTCTACAATCCCCTCCTCATCTGCACAAGTCAAACTTCCAAACCCAAGTCAAGAAGCCCTCCCCTCACACCCCCTCCCCTCCCCACTTCCCCTCTCCTCCTCGCTCCCACCCCCTTCCTGTAGTGCGTAGCAACGTTTGGTGAGGAATTGCTCAACACCCCCCTTTACTCACTTCCTCCTCCTCCTCCTCTTCCTCTTTCCCTCCTCCCTCACTCCCCCTCCCCTCCATCTTCTCCCCCCCACATCCTCTTTCCTCCTCCACTCCCTTCCCTATCGCTCACTCCCCCCTCCTCTCTCCTCCTCCTCATCCCCCACCTCTCCCCCTTTGTTAAAGACTGATGGTTTTGTTTTGAATTTAAATCTGCTTCCCAACAGTGGAGAATGTATGAATCAGATTTAGAGTGAATCACCCAGATGGGTGCAAAGGTCACTGCATGTACGAGTATGCATGAAGGCAGGCAAGCCTTTGTCAGGGACATAGCATGGGTTTTAAATGCTCCTGCTAAGTTTTATTGAGAACCCGGCGGTTAAAAAGAAAATGTTGCTGTTTGGGCACGTTTTATTGCCCTTCCCTTCCCCTCGCACTGCCCTCCCTTCCCTTCTCCTCTCACTGCCTTCCCTTCCCCTCAATCTCCCTTCCCTTCCCTTCCAATCATGCTGCCTTCTCCCCCTCCCCTCAGGCTTACCTCCACCTAAATACCCTCCCCTCTGCACCCCCAAGTACATCTCTTGGCGATCTCCGCATGCTGCATTAATGTACCCCATTTTGTTCAATCCTGTACTGCCTCCCCCCCTTTCTCCACAAGTCCCTCACCAAATACAAGTACAGAACCCCCATCCCCTCATACTCACCTCCTCGCAAACCCACTCCCCACCTCCTCTCTCTCTCCCCCATCTTCACCCCCACCCCCTTCCCAGAGTGCATAGCGATGTTTGGTGACATGTCACTCTCCCCACACCCCCCCCATTCCTAGTGATATATGTATATATATATATATATATATATATATATATATATATATATATATATATATCCCCCCTCACTCCCCCACCCCTCCTCTCTCCATCCCCTCCCTCTTTCTCCCTCCACCCTCCCCTTAATATTTCTGTCAGCGAAGCGATGGGTTGTATTTGCTAGTAATATATAAAGCTCATTTTAACCACTCACTCACTCACTCACTGATGATAAAGTTTGCTACATTCCGGGTGACGAAGAAAGCGGAAATATCGTTACGATGAACATCAAAGTCGATACAACCAGGGGGGGGGGAATCACAGATCCATTGAAAAGTGTCCGTAAATGAAAATGTAAATTATTGAAAATAATTAGATGAATGAAAGAAAAACAAAAGCAGGTGAGCGACCCGAGACAATGGAGAAGCACGGTTTGTTATTGCTTACAATGTGTAAGCATACCCCACTACTATGTACATATATACATAAGAATATAATGGTTGTGTATGTACATATATATATATATATATATATATATATATATATATATATATATATATATATATATATATATATATATATATATATATATATATATATATATATATATATATATATATATATATATATAGCTACGAATTTGGAATTCGATTGCACACAACATACAGGTTCCTTTCGTCAGCTATGTCGATAAGTGCTTGTTCCCTAGATAGCTCACCTTGCATTGTTTAAATGTTTAGAAATCGATTAGATGCGCTGCAGATCAATTTAATAGTTAGGGAACGAAACAATGGAGATGTACCCCCCCCCCTCTTCTGTGAAGAGGAAGAAGAACCCTGCCGTCCCGTGATTCATGATGTCAACAACTCCCTCCCACCCGTGGTTGAGCGGGGGATGGATCACGAGGGCACGAGTCACGCCAGGCGCGGGGGAGGGGGCGGAGAAGGATAAAGAGGAGATCCTTTCTTGGTTCTTGTTCTGCGTTGGAGAGTGGGAGTTGAGGGGCGTCGTTCAGCAGACCTTTGGGTCCTGTTTGGCTTGGGTTATGGTTGAGGCCTTCGGAAGCTTTTTGCTTCTGCAGAGGAGTTGTTCAGCAGAGCTTAGGCCACGGCTTGGCTCGGTTGGCTTTTTGGAGAGCTGTTTTGTTTGGAAGAAAGTTGAGCCGGTTGCTCGGCTCGAGCTGCGAATGGTGGCTTCTTCTTCTTCTTCTTGGTTCTTGGAGCTCTTTGTTCTCCGTTTGGTTCCCGGCTTGGTGCGACTCATCGACCTCATCTTGGAGGTGGTTCCTCAGGGAAGCGATGCATCGACGGGAAGGATCGGCGCCTCATCTCACCAGCATGTGTTGAGAAGCGCGGGAGGATTCGCTGGAGCTCGGGAAGGATTGCGGCTCACGGCGATTGGGTCCAGCTCGCTATCGCTGGAGCCGGGGTCCGAACAACTTGAAAACCACACGAGGTGGAGAGGTTCGAGATAGGTTCTGGGTTTCAGCTCACCTGTCCTCCGAGCTGGAGCTCATTATTAATGGCCTCTGCCACCATTTCTTGTGTGTGTGTGTGCGTACGTGTATCCGTGGGCCCGTCTAATAAGTAGGAAATTGTTAAGTGCTGTGTGCTGTAAATCTTTGCATTGCATTTCGTATAGTCGGAATAGTTCTGCTCTTACGTGCTTCCCTCGTTCCCCATTATTATTAATAAATACCCCAATTGTTAAATGTTTTCAGCTCGTCGCGTCGATTCTTTCATTGACTGAGCATTTCGTGTGTTTGGAGTTAGAAAGCCGTTGGTTTGCCGTAAAAGGGGGACATTTGGACCGACGGTTCTCGGCGATTAAGCCGCTTGGAATCGCGCACGGGACAGGCTCGCCTCGGCGATTTGTTCCGTACGAGTTCCGTCGAGGGTGGAATACCCCGGTAGTTGGATCACGTGGGTATTTAGGTACATCGAAGATTGTCAATCGACCCTACCCCACGTGGTCTGCCCATTGGCGTATTTCGGTTCTTGTACAAGGACCCGTCGACTCGGACTTATCCGGGCGGCGATCTATGTTCCGGGCGATCGGTCGGGCCGACTCGACTTGCGGCTCCGTTGAGAGCGGTCGGTTCGCGGCCGACACCGTAACAATATATAGTTGCGGTTCTGGAAACCGCATCCCTCCAACACCAATAGCAGCCAACATACAGTGGTCCCCAGTCAGTTATTTCATTAATGTACATTCAGATCGTCCCTTCCTTCTTGTCTCGTGGGTCAAACGGACAGTGCGTTGTGTAAATCTCATAGCGAGGTCTGATTAAATCTCTGAACTTCATTCCTATTATTTATTTATTTATTTATCTCGATTCCTGAGGTAAATCCAAGCAAGGGGTCCTCGTGTGAGCCACCAGGCGCTACGCTCGGACACCCATCATTAAAAAAACGCAGCCGCGAGCCTGCACTGTGAAACATGGGTGTTCGCGAAAGCCAGCAGGCATTACGCTCGGCCACCCATTTGTAAAAAAACCACAGACGGGCCCTTCGTGTAAGAATGTGTCCTCACAGAAGACCAAGGGCAGCAGTAGAAGCCAACAATAAACGCCAGCACTGCACGGAGCTTGTGCAGCGGAACGATAAACCCACCCCAACTGTCCAGGTGACAACAACCATAACCAACACAACCACGTCGTTGCAGGAATGTTGCGCTGAGGAAGTAGACAGAGCGGCACACCAAGTGCGAACAAATTACAGTACGCGCGCGGCGTACTCTTTTCAACCCATTTCTAAATCTCCATTTAATAATCATATCTGTCCTCTTTTCAATCCGAATCTACATACAATAATTACATCCAATCCTTTCCCTCAATTCCCTGAAACAGATCAGGGCTGGCACCGTGCACACGACACCGCCTTTGATAAATGGCCACGTGCTCAATGGCGGCAGACCCACTTGCAGTCCCGGGATAATTTATTATCGCACACGGAGCAGGGCATGTGTGGCACACATCGCTTCGGGTCGTCACCCCTGCCCGCAACACAGGATCTATAAAAGGACGAGTCACGGGGAGGTAAAGTGTCGTTCCTGCGCACCGCTCCTGTCTGATCATTCCTGTCGGCTCGTCCTGCTCGTCTTGGTATCTAGGATTGACAACCCACCCATTAGCCTGCTGGCTCCGCCTGCCAACTCCGCCCCTTCATCACCGCCTGCCGCTGACTCTACCCATCTGCCCATTGCTCCGGACTCCACCTTCTGATTCTGCCCAAAGTCCTTTCTTCACGCCTGTAGGACACACCTTTTCTCTGGATTGACGCTTAGCGGCTGGAAGTGTCACGAAGCAAGAGACGACGCTCTAGCTGTCAGGGAGGTATCGCCCAGCGGAGCATCCCCCCAAAACGTATTGGTGGCGCGGTTGGACAATCGTGCAAGGTATTGAGAGACCGTTAGCCTCAACTCCTCTCCTTTTTCTCTTCATCAACTCCTCTTCATCAGGGTGTGTGTGTGTGTGTGTGTCATGGCGCCTGTCCTCACTTAAGTTAAGATTGTACAAGAATTATATCGGGATAACTCTACTCTGTGTATGCTTTTGCAAGTTGCTTGTTTATCACACCACACTTTTCTTCCTATTCCTGCTTACATACATACAACAATAACAGCTATATTCACTGTGCCACATATCTCTCCTCACCTGCCTGTTAATAAATTTGTAGAAATGTTCCCAGCTCGTTTTTGTCTTTTCTTTCATTGATCCAGCATGGTGCATATCCTAACCTCGCCAGGACTTTATTCCCAATGATCCGTTCCTTTTAGCCGGTACATTCTTAGAAGTGTCGCTCGGCTGCATCTGATCCGGTAAAGTTATCCGGTTCGGACAAGGCTTTCCGAGGGCGTGTCCCTGGTAATTGTCACGTGATTAATTGGGTAACCCGGTTAACCCATAGACTGAGGACCCGAGGTCACGTGGTTGAGTTATTGGCATTCACGGTTGGTTAGCGACCCGCCGCATCACAAAATTATCCATGTGCGACGGCCTGCAATTCCAGGGAGTCTGGTGGGAACCCGAAATAGCTTCCCCTCCCTGGTGGTCTTCTCACCCGACTCCCACCAATATATATATATATATATATATATATATATATATATATATATATATATATATATATATATATATATATATATATATATATACACACATCTTCTTCTTCTGCTTTCGGCTGCTCCCGTTCGGGATCGCCACAGCGGATCATCCATATGATCCGCATTGTGATTTGGCACATATTTTATGCCGGATGCCCTTCCTGACGCAACCCTGGTCGCCTCTTACGACACAGGGATATGGTACACCTATTTTCACCGGGGTATACACCGGCCCAGTACGCTGGTACTCATTTCGCCGACCTCGGAAGGATGACAGGCTGAGTCAACCCCCTGGTGTATTAATTCAGTGGCCCAACGGGGCTTGAACTCAGGACCTTTTGGATCTCAAGCCGCTGCCCTAACCACTGCGCCAACACCAGGTTCATGTATATGTGTATATATATATATATATATATATATATATATATATATATATATATATATATATATATATATATATATATATATATTCTTCCCCCTCTCCATGTTATAAATTATCAACATCTCTTTCAAAAAAACCTTTATACTACCTGGAGAGAAACAAGGGAGATAAGCCAAGTCCTTGTCATAACCTTAACCCGGTGGAATACAATTAACTAAAGTGATGACGGCAGCAAATCATAGAATGGCAGATACAAGACAGCCAAAACAACCCAGAGCTGAATAATGACAGGTAGACATGTTTACTTAGGTTCGTTAGATTGTACATTTATTTCCTCGATAAGGTGAGAAGAGCAGACGGTTTACACTTTTCAAAATAATCCTACCCTTTTGAGAAGAAAAGTTCTTCTCTTCAAAACAATCGGTGTCCTCAAGTACACCATCACTGCCAGGCAATGGAGTGTTCACCAGAGGGTCAGGCCTGTGTCCGGGCTGAGTAGGTGGCTGCACACCCGTGAGAGTGTCGAGGGGTGCAGGCACTGGGGGGAGCTTGGCCGAGGAGAGAGGCTGGATGGGTGATGGCTTTTTCTGAATAATAAAAACAAACAGGATAAAGAAGGGTGGATATGTTCAGAGTATTTCTGGAATCCACCAACTGTGAAAGAACCCAAAATCCAAATCCAAAAAAAAAGATAACTAGTCTCATGACAGGGAATACACTGAGTGGCTTGCCAGTGCCTTTCCCAGCAGTCAAGGTAACATTTGGCCAGCGTGCAGGGACATAATGACCTAGAACCCTGGGATATTTGATGTCCACCAGTTAATCAATGCTGGCAGATGTCTCCTCCCATGGACTATGCGCTTGCTGATGCAACCAACGTCCTGGTTGCGAAGCACCAGCTTATATCGTGAGGTCGGGAATCGAACCCATACTCAACATCTCAAAGACTGCAATCACGTCACCACTGAGGTTTGTCACACATAAACCACCTTTGTGACATCTCCTGATGGAGGTTATCCAGCCCGTGTGCAATATCGTAATAGATTGTTGTGAGTGCTGAGTGTGCAGCGTGTTGTGTTCCACTGTCGTAATGTACTTCAAGAGCCGCGCAACCGACACTTAACAAACATTTCCATCAAATGGCAAGCGCTGCGTTTTACTGTTGGCTGAGCTTTAATGTTGTAAGTGTGGATCATCACCGGTGCTGAGATCAGTTGTGCTGTGCCGGATGGATCATTGCAACTCGGAGAGAATGACCGATGGACTATGTAAATCCGGTTGTTCACCCACGCGCAACAGTGCAAAACAGGTCACTCCAAGTTTGACAAAACTTGATGTGGATCACTCTTGTTTCCGTGCAAATCCGGTCTCCTGTGAGCACGAGTGGCTGAGGCAAGATATCACGTCAATAGGAGTATTAGAATGTGTGCGAAGTCAAGTAATCGATCTGTTGTGTGCGTACGGGGGTTGATGGATAGAGCAGAGGAGGAGATCGGGACCATACTCTGCGCAGAGCGTTGGTGCTGCCGAAGCAGTCTCCTTGGCTATTGGGCACAATCCTGGATGGGTCACCACTCCGACACAGTATACCAGCATGCTGGCACTCATTTTTGCTGACCTCGGAAGATGGATAGAGAACATTCAAATTCAACTTTTGACAACCTGCAAGGCCTTCATTCGCAGCTTGGAGTAATGCTCTCCCTTTTGGGCTGACGCTCCTGCCTCACACCTTGCCCTTATTGATGCCGTGGAAAGCAAGGCTCACAGAATCATTGGGATCTCCCGCGAGTGTCGAGGCCTGTTACTCTTGCATCGCAGACAGGTTGCTGCCCTTCTCTGCATTGTATCACCTCCTTTTTGGTCTTGCACCCTCTCCCCTCTATTGGCTCCCTCCCTCCCTGGTTTCTGCAGGGCACACACACGGTCTGCCAGTAACCCTCTTATTATTCAACTCCCAGAATCCAGGCTCACTGCTCACCTCCACTCATTTGTTCTTATGTTCTCTCTCCTGTGGAACCAACTTCCCCAGTCTGTTCTCTCCCATTCTTCCTTCCAGAGTTTCAAGTTCACCACGACCTCAGGTCATTCCCCCCATCCATACTCATGATCTCTTGTACCCCCAAACTACCCCATTCCCAAAGCAATCCATTTTGCCAGGTTGTTGTGATGTTTCTCCCTCTCCCTCATCTCTTTCTGTTTCATTACCGCTTTCTCCTCCTCTTCTTTCTGTGTTTCATTCAGCTAGTGTGAAGCTTCTTCACCCCCACCATGTGTGCTTCTCTTCCCCCTCTTGATCTCACTCACTTCTATTCTGCTGTTGATGTTTCCCGCTTTCCATTCTGCTCTCGCTCTCTCACAAGTCTCGACCCTGTCGACAAAATTTTTTTTGTCTGACTGGATAATGCCGAGGTAGCTAGTCTGGATTCGATTCCCGACCCGACCATCAACTGTCAGATTGGTGCTTCGCAGGCAGGGATGCCGCATTAAAAAAGTATGCCGTCCCTTGGATGGATGTTAATTAAGGTGGTTGTCAACTCTGCCAGCATTAGCTGGAAGTCAAAGACACCACGGTGTCTTTCTCAGGGAGGAGGGCAGTCATTGCCACCCTGAACAAATTACGAATTCCTGCGCAAATCACCTCCAGTCGAAGGGCGGATCTGGCCATCCAGTACGTGATAGACTTAGACCACAAAAAAGGTTGAAAGTATTTGGGACAATAAGAGAAGTAGTAGTAGTTGTTGTAGTAGTAGTAGTAGTCGCAGCAAGTAGGCAAGGCTCAAGGTCTGACATTTTGGCTATCGAGTGGTCTTCAGATAGGACTCAACGGTCTTCAAGATCACTCGATGGTCAAAACGTTGGACCCGAGCCTTGCCACCTGGACGGCAATATTAATCAGCAGTGCCTTCAATTTTGCCAAAACAATCCATAGGTGTCCCCTAAATCCCTTAGGATTACCAGGAAGCCTGGAATGAGTGTCGGATGGATGATGCCACCATAAACTTGAGGCTTTTGTTTGGCGTGTCTTCTGCAGAGGCAGCAAACGCACAGCAGTAAGAGCACGCCGGCCACCGCGCCCAATAGGCCACCCAACACCATCGCCGGGAACATGGTCATCCTGCAACCAGAAAAACGGGGAACGCAAGACCCATTATTAATCTCAATGTCACCATCATCATCACTACATCATGATGCCATCACCAATCAATGCCTTTTTCTCGCTGGGGTGTGACCATGATCCTCACCTCCTCTCTTACACATGCGCGTGCAGGTAAAACGGTGGACTTGGTATCCCTCAGGTAGGTGTGCTTTTTGATGCGGAGTCTCCTGCTCAAACCACACCGGTCCAATAAAGGTCTTTGAACAGTCAAATTCAGGATACGTGGCCGTCTACATATTACATACTTTTTGCCTTTGGCATGGAATTAACGCATATCTGAAATGGTCAACAAAAGGAAGGGGTCTATTCATGACGATTCCAATCCTCTTCCCATGATTGTTAGGATGTCAAATGGTACAAGTTCGACAAACTTGGTTTGTTCAAACGTTTTTTTATCATTTGAATGTCGATAAACCGCAAATTGATCATTATAATGTGGTCGTCTCTGTCTCTGTCTCTGTCTCTCACAAATTTTGAGGTCCTGGAGATCGACAATTTGATTACATTACCCATCAGGTCCAGACACACATTTGGCTAACACCGACAATCCCATCAATCAGTCATCATCGCCCCAATATAGATGAGGATGAGGAGGAGGAGGAGGAGAAGGTGATGGTGGAAGAGGAGGAGGAAGTTGAGTAATTAAAACTGTTAAACAGAATAAAGTGAGTAATTACGACATAGCCGAGTACAGGTCTGGTTTGTGTAATTAAAATACCGTTCATTTGCCAAATCCCCTATGCTCACTAACCAAACCATAATTAGTTCTTAATTAGCTACAAGTGCATGAAATGGAATTGCCCTTTGACCTCCATATGATGTTTGTCATTCCTGGTGGGAATGAAATCCAAACAATGTGAAGCATGTTTTCTGAAGGATCAAAAAAAAATCCCCCCCCCCTCCCAAATATAAAATCCCCTTTCCTTTCATTAACCCCGTTCAAATACGAGCCCCCCTCCCTTTCACATATGAGGTCCCCCTTCCACTCATCCCTTTAAATGAGCCCCCCTTCAAATATGCACCTCGCTCCCTTCCTTCAAATATGAGCCCCTCTCTTTTTTAAACTGGACCCCCCCATCCCTTCCACCGACCCTTTCAAATGCAAACTCCCCTTCCTTTTCATTAACACCTTCAAATACGAACCCCCCCTCATCCTCCTCCTCTCTTCACCCACCCCTTCAAATATGAGACCCGTCCCTTCCACCCACCCCTTCAAATACAGCCCCCTCCCTGACACCAATCTCTTGAAATACAGCTCCCCTCCCTTACATCGATCCATCAACGATAAGCTGTCACCCATTCCTTCGACAGACCTTTTCAAATTTAGGCCTCTCCATTTCGCCGAATCCTCCCTTTCAACGACCCCTTGGAATACGAGCCCCCCCACCCTCCTTCCACCGACCCTTTCAAATCCAACCCCCTCCCTTTCACTGACCCCTTCAAATATGATCCCGCCAAGCACCATGCCTTCCACACATGAGACCCACCCCCACACGACTCCTTAAAATATGACCCCCCCTTCCCTTCCACAAAAGGAGCCCCCCCCAACCCCCATCCTACCCGGAGAGCACTGAGACTTTGTACCAAGGGAGATGGTTCCAGAAGATCCCGAAACCCTCTTCAAACTCCCCCTGTGCGAAAAGACGAACGTTGCGTAAGTCCCGGATTGACGATGTCACCGAGAAGGAAGGGACATTTATTTACACGAAGCACCGGGGGAGTTCGGCGGCTCCGGGTTCGTCCGTCCCCGGACAGAAGAGAGAGAGAGAGAGCGCACAGCGAAGAGGAGCACGGGCCGTCGATCACGTGACGTGCGTTCGTCACGGGGACGCGCGCGATTCATTGAGAAAAACACGGCGGACCCGCCCACGTGGGCTTCGGATATCGGGAAAATCCGCCCCCACCCCCTCCCCGTACTCCTCCACACACCCACAAAACCACAACCACTACTCTCCTCACCACGAATCTCCTCACCACTAATCTCCTCACCACTAATCTCATCTCCCCTAATCTCCTCACCACTACTCTCCTCACCACTAATCTCATCTCCACTAATCTCCTCACCACTAATCTCCTCACCACTAATCTCCTCACCACTAATCTCATCTCCCCTAATCTCCTCACCACTAATCTCCTCACCACTAATCTCCTCACCACTAATCTCATCTCCCCTAATCTCCTCACCCCTAATCTCCTCACCACTAATCTCCTCACCCCTAATATCCTCACCACTAATCTCATCTCCCCTAATCTCATCTCCCCTAATCTCATCTCCCCTAATCTCCTCACCACTAATCTCATCTCCTCCCCACTAATCTCCTCACCACTAATCTCATCTCCTCACCACTAATCTCATCTCCCCTAATCTCATCTCCCCTAATCTCATCTCCCCTAATCTCCTCACCACTAATCTCATCTCCTCACCACTAATCTCCTCACCACTAATCTCATCTCCTCACCACTAATCTCATCTCCTCACCACTAATCTCCTCACCACTAATCTCCTCACCACTAATCTCCTCACCACTAATCTCAACTCCACGAATCTCCTCACCACTAATCTCCTCACCACCAATCTCCTCACCACTAATCTCCTCACCCCTAATCTCCTCACCACTAATCTCAACTCCACGAATCTCCTCACCACTAATCTCCTCACCACCAAGCTCCTCACCACTAATCTCATCCCCCCTAATCTCCTCACCCCTTATCTCATCTCCCCTAATCTCCCCACCCCTAATCTCCTCACCCCTAATCTCCTCACCCCTAATCTCATCTCCCCTAATCTCCTCACCCCTAATCTCCTCACCACTAATCTCATCTCCCCTAATCTCCTCACCACTAATCTCCTCACCACTAATCTCCTCACCACTAATCTCCTCACCACTAATCTCCTCACCACTAATCTCCTCACCACCAATCTCCTCACCACCAATCTCATCTCCACGAATCTCCTCACCCCTAATCTCCTCACCACTAATCTCATCTCCCCTAATCTCATCTCCCCTAATCTCCTCACCCCTAATCTCCTCACCCCTAATCTCCTCACCCCTAATCTCCTCACCACTAATCTCCTCACCACCAATCTCATCTCCACGAATCTCCTCACCACTAATCTCATCCACGAATCTCCTCACCACTAATCTCATCTCTCCTAATCTCCTCACCACTAATCTCCTCACCACTAATCTCCTCACCACTAATCTCCTCACCACTAATCTCAACTCCTCGAATCTCCTCACCCCTAATCTCCTCACCCATAATCTCCTCACCACTACTCTCATCTCCACTACTCTCATCTCCACTACTCTCCTCACCACTACTCTCCTCACCACTACTCTCCTCACCACTACTCTCCTCACCACTAATCTCATCTCCCCTAATCTCATCACCACTAATCTCAACTCCACGAATCTCCTCACCCCTAATCTCCTCACCACTACTCTCATCTCCACTACTCTCCTCACCACTACTCTCCTCACGACTACTCTCATCTCCACTACTCTCATCTCCACTACTCTCATCTCCACTACTCTCATCTCCACTACTCTCATCTCCACTACTCTCCTCACCACTACTCTCCTCACGACTACTCTCATCTCCACTACTCTCATCTCCACTACTCTCATCTCCACTACTCTCCTCACCACTAATCTCATCTCCCCTAATCTCATCACCACTAATCTCCTCACCACTAATCTCAACTCCACGAATCTCCTCACCCCTAATCTCCTCACCACTACTCTCATCTCCACTACTCTCCTCACCACTACTCTCCTCACCACTACTCTCATCTCCCCTAATCTCCTCACCACTACTCTCCTCACCACTACTCTCATCTCCACTACTCTCATCTCCACTACTCTCATCACCACTAATCTCCTCACCACTAATCTCCTCACCATGACTCTCATCTCCACTACTCTCATCTCCACTACTCTCATCTCCACTACTCTCATCTCCACTACTCTCATCACCACTAATCTCCTCACCACTAATCTCCTCACCATGACTCTCCTCTCCACTACTCTCATCTCCACTACTCTCATCTCCACTACTCTCCTCACCACTAATCTCATCACCCCTAATCTCCTCACCACTAATCTCCTCTCCACTACTCTCATCTCCACTACTCTCATCTCCACTACTGTCCTCACCATAACTCTCCTCACCACTAATCTCATCACCCCTAATCTCCTCACCACTACTCTCATCACTCCTACTCTCCTCATCACTCCTACTCTCCTCATCACTCCTAATCTCATCACCCCTCCCCTCCTTACTCTGAATTTCAAATGTTAATGATCACCGACGTGCGTCTGTATCGGTCTTGTTCCTCAATGGAAGCAAACAATCTTCAGCAGCACCACACTCCGCACCGTACGATACAGAGTGCACACCGCAACCTTGAAGCCCAACATCGGCCCACGGGCCTAGCCCCAAACGGGCCATCTTATTCTTCTTCTTCCTCTTATTCTATATTTGAACACAGAGAATACGTACGAGCCGTGACGTCACTCGGCCTCGCCCCAAACGGACCATCTTAATCTTCTTCTTCATATTCTATATTTGAACACAGAGAATACGTACGAGCCGTGACGTCACTTCTCCCTTTTGCGTTTTATCATGGAGATTCCCAAGGAATAAGGGCATGGTAAACAATGGGGTGGTTCCAAAAAGGTCTTCTAACAAAGGATGCGCCAGGATATTGATTGTTCGTGGCTGCATACGTCATCGTCGGTGATGACGGAATCCGTGGCTCGCAACAGACCCTCTTGGCAGGCAGGTCGCCACGATGAGGTAGGTCCCTGTGGGGAGGTGCACGTTCAGGCAGCGATGAGGAAGCTGGTGGTGGTACGAGCACAGAATGGCCAACTCTACATCAAGGGCATCGTGAGGTCCTTTACGTCCACCAGTGAATGCTAGCAGACTGGACAACCGGCTTAACGTCCCTCGGATGGACTGATGTCACCCCCACCTATGAAACACCAATCGGATAGTTTGTCAGGTCGGGAATCGAACCCAGCCGAGACGGATTGAAGGAGAGTGTCCATCCTTGTGATTGCCACGTCTCGCTTTCTCTTTAACTATCGGAGGGAACAGGGAAGGAATTTCCAGACAGGTGCCGTTTGTTTCAGTACCTCGGACAGCTCTCAGTACCTCGGACAGCGCTCAAAACCTCGGACAGCTCTCAGTACCTCGGACAGCGCTCAAAACCTCGGACAGCTCTCAGTACCTCGGACAGCGCTCAATACCTCGGACAGCTCTCAGTACCTCGGACAGCGCTCAATACCTCGGACAGCGCTCAATACCTCGGACAGCTCTCAGTACCTCGGACAGCTCTCAATACCTCGGACAGCTCTCAGTACCTCGGACAGCGCTCAATACCTCGGACAGCTCTCAGTACAGGAGTAACAACCAAAGGATACATTTAGACTGATGTTAAAAATACCCATCATTCTTACACAATGGCTCCCACAGGCTCGCTGGACAATGGTGTAAAAATAAAATTAATACTTATTTTATAATTAGAAAATACCACCCGTCGTGGGGAGAGAGAGAGAAGGGGGAAGGAGAGAGAGAGGAGAGGGAGCAAGAGAAGGGGAAAAGAGAGGAGAGAGATAGAGGAGCGAAAGAGAGGGGGAGAGGAAGAGAGAGAGAGAGAGAGAGGAGGTAGAGCAAGACGCGGAGGGGAGAGAGAGTAGGGAGGGAGAGAAGGTGGTAGGATGGAGAGGGGGAAGAGCAAGAGAGAGGATGAGAAGGGGTGAGGGGAGAGAGAGAGGAGGGAGAAAAGGGGAGGAGAGAGAGGAGGGAGAAAAGGGGAGGAGAGAGAGGAGTGAGAAGGGGGGGGAGAAGAGAGAGAGTTAGGGGGTAGAAAGAGGGGAGAGAGAGAGTAGGGGGGAAGAGAGAGAGAGTAGGGGGAAGAGAGAGAGAGGAAGAGAGAGGAAATGAGGAGAGGATGGGAGAGTGAGGAGGGGCGAGAGAGGAGGGAGTGAGGAGGAGTAAGGGAGCAAGGAGTGGTGGGAGAGCGAGGAAGGAGGGGGGTGGAATAGTGATGTCTCACTTCACTAAAGACTGGGGAAGGGAGGGATCGAGGAAGGGGGTGGGACTGGTCGGAGTGAGAAACAGAGAGAGAGAGGGAGGGAGTAGAGAACGAAAGAGGTGTGGGAGGAAGGTGCTGCATGGTATTAGGAGGGGGAAGCAAGGAGGGGACAGAGTGAGAAAAGGCGTGGGGGGGGGAGAGAAAGGTGAAGAGGGAGGGAGAGTTAGCAAAGAGAATGTTATGTTATGTTTTATGACCACACACATTTACACATCCACTAACTAATTCTGGCAGATGTGATGCCCAGTTTAACGTCCATCCGAGAGACGACACACATTGATGAATCACTCAACCTGTGAAACACCAGGATGACAGTTTATAGCTGGGTCGGGATGCAAACCCAGGCTACACAGCTGAGAGCGAGCACGTGTACCTCTCGGGTATCCTGTCACCGTGTGGGGATGTAGAGTATGGTGTTGATAATAATTAGTCAGACAAGGGCTCAGGGTTATCTGCCCCTTCCTCCATGTCTGACAACTCTCCACGAGAGGACATGCTGGCTTCTTCTTTGCACTTCATCGTGGTGGTGGAGTTGATGTTGTTGAGGATGTTGATGTTGCAGGTGTTAATCATTTTGAGGCCTTTCAACCTTCTGGAAGAAGCTAAAGAAAGTCTTCTGCACCAGTTTCTTCTGTGTTTTTTTTTCAGCTTGCTTAAAGTAAATACTCTTAGTTATAAGAATCGCTAATTTCTTTAAATTCTCAGATCTCACAACAGATTTCGACACTTAAGCGTTCCTCAGCCGCTTTGATCACCAGAATACTGTGCCCGTTACAGTTTCCTTCCCGGTTACTGATTCACTGCTTCCTCGGCCTTTTACTGTGGAGGAGGCTGAAGTGAGGCATCTTTTTCAGGAAACAGAATATCTGAAAAGCAGCTGGTCCTGATGGTGTTTCTCCTGCAACTCTTAAGCATTGTTCACAACTGTCCTATGTTTTTGTTTGTATTTTCAACAGCTCTTTGCAACAATCTATAGTGCCTCTTTGTTTCAAATCGATTATATTAGCCATTTGTTAAATAAATCGAAGGTGACAATGCTCGACGATTATATACCCGTGGCTGTCACGTCGGTCGTGATGAAGGTGTTTGAGCATTTGGTTCTCAAGCACATTTAGTTGATCACCGCCTGTAGGCCTGATCCTCGTCAGTTTGCCTATCGGAAATATCATTCGGTTGATGATGCTGTTGCCTTAGTTCTTCATTTTGTTCCTCAGAATCTTGAATTTTCAAGTCGTTATGCTCGTATTGTTTTTAGTTCCTCTTTTAATACCATTGTCCCTCAGAAACTTAAAAAAAATCCAGTCCCTTGGCCTTCATCCCTTAATTTGCTACTGGGTTTTCTCCTTAACTGGAGTTAACTTAACTTAACTGATCACAAACAGTCGAATTAAACAATAAATTGTCCAAGACTATTGTCTTGGATGCTGGTGCTCCACAAGGGTGTGTGCCGTCACCTCTTCTCTATTCCTCACCAATGACTGGGTGTCTCATCGTGAGTCTGCGCAGCTCGTGAAGTTTGCCGACGACACGACCATCGAGGGTATTGTTGTGGATTTTCGCCACTCCGGCGTGCGGACGACCGCCTTTAGCCCGATTGCGGCCACGCGCGCCCACCGAACGTGGAAATGTAGTCGCAGCTTCCGGATCAACGCCGAAACCCAGCTACGGGTGTTTTTAACACACCATAAACCAGCCAACTCTTCTGTCCACGCGCTACAGGGTCGATCGCCGAATTGTCGATGTACCTTATTATTCGCGCGGACAAAAATGCCGGGAGTTTATACCTCAACGGGATCTGCACGAAAACGAGCCGCTTAAGCAGCTCGTTCCGTATGTGATTGCCGAGCGGTTTTATATCGCCAAGTCCCGTGGGACCAGATGTACGTTTTATCGGCTTATAATCAGCCAGCTAATATCCCGAACGCAATTATGGCAGTCAATGGAGGAAGGGACGCAACGAGCAGGTGAATATTCAAACAATGGGGGTATTTATTTTCAATGCACGTAAGCAGTGAATGGGGGGATGGGGACATGACACGAGCAAAAACCTACAGCCTATGTCTATTTATTATGTACATGCACTTAATCAGTTTGTAACTTATGGACAAGGCGCAACAGACTTTCATGCAAAACCCCACAAAGAAAGAACCGGGCTCGTGAGCCTTTATAACTGCTCGGAGCCGGGATGACCGAAGGGGCTCCGAGAGACTGAGCGGGTTACCTGACCACCCTCTTGGTGACTCGCTGGGTCCTGGTTCGGCAACCCTCGACGTCTTTGCCCGGACCCCCGAGCTCCGAATGGCTCCCTTGGTCGTCCGGCCTCCACGACAGCCTGGTCTAGCCGACGACGCGCTGGAGGAGGGTATGGGTCTCGCCTCAGGCCTCCTGGTTGCGCCAGCGAACCAACTGCCTGAACTCCGGACTCTCCAGCTCCCAACGGGGCATCTCTCCACTCCCACCGCCAACTGCAAGCCACGAAGTCCAGCGCCCAACTCAAGTGCTCTTCCAACTCTCCGGACTCCAACACTCTGAACTCAACTCTCCGGACTCCAACACTCAACTCGCTTCTCGGCGTTTCAGCACGGCTTTTTTTGGGGGGGAGGGGGTGCTTGCTCTTTCACCTTCGACCCTTCACCCCCGGCTGGCTCTGCCCCTCTCGCCGTTTTGATCCATTTTGCAAGTCATGCTTACACGCGGACGTGGTAGAAATCACCGGCCTCACGCGGATGTGGTGGAGATCACCGTAAAACGCGTCCGTGGGTTGTCGTTGTTGTTATTGTTGTTGTTATTGTCGTTGTTGTTAAAATAAAAGATAGAGACAGAATAACGGCTAACTGAAGATGCACAGCCCGGCACACAAATAATTCCCGTTATACATCGATGGGGAAATCTAACCTGGAACACACACTTACCGAAATAACTGACCTCTGGGGAACCTGAATGGTGATCTGTGAATTTCCACAACCGTAACAGTATTATCGTGAATTCTGATGAGTCAGAATACCTTCAGGAAGATAATGGGTTTGTGTCGTGGTGCAAACACAACAACCTCGAGCTGAATACTGCAAAGACTAAGGAGATGGTTGTTGGACTTTCGTAGGACGAAAAGTTCAGTGGACCCTCTTACCATCAATGGTGAAGTTATTGAAGTTGGTGACTGCTTTAAACTTCTCTGTACAACCATTACCAGTAGTTTAAAGTGGGGCCACAACACAGATATTATCAGGAAAGCTCAGCAATGGCTCCACTTCCTGCGGCAGCTAATGAAGTTTGGCCTTTGCCGGGAGATTCTCATCCAGTTTTATCGGGCCATAATAGAAAGTATTTTGACTTTTTCTCTGTATGTGTGTGGTATGGCAGGTGCACCCAATGATGGAACCTTCGGCTCCAGAGGGTTGTGCACACTGCTGGTTGGATAGTTGGATGTGTGTTGTCTTCTTTGGCTTCAATTTACACAGAGCGTACTGTGACTAGAGCGCGGAGGATAGTCTCTGATGCCTCATGTACAGCTAATGTCCTGTTTCAGCTTTTGACATCTGGGAGGCGAGAAAGGTCACTTAGGTGTCGGACAAATCGCTTTCGGAATAGTTGTTTTCCTCAAGAAGTTATTGTCCTGTCCAATTCCATGACCACATAAACAGCAGTCTTCTGGGATTGTATCATTTTAATTTGCCAATTTTTCACATTTTGTTGTGCTTTCGATGTGTTGAGTGATAGGTTGTTGGTGGAGCTTTGAGTTTATTTTGAATTCAGTTTTATCGTCTCATGTATTCTGGTTGACTTTGCTGAGGTGTATGATTTATTGTGAATGTATGTGTGACCAACACCAAGATACACTCCTTGTGTTTAAATTAAACTTGGTGAAATAAAATTCTTCTCCTTCTTCTTAATAAGTCCACAAGCTATGATCCTCAAAACTGAACACAGATTTTGATGATGTACTTTAATTAGTCCGTGAGAGTAGATTGTGGAAATTTACATCACATAATGCATAAAATGAAATTAGGACTGACTCAATCGGTCAACTTCCCGACCCGGATCTCAGCCAATGGTACTCCATCTCTTCTGGATCTGATTTTTGACAAATTTCCCTTACAATATCTGCTGCTCTTCCTTCGCTCCAATCGGTTCTTCTGACCACGTCCTTGTTAAAGTGGACATCTCTCTGGCTGTTATCAGAGAACCACCTCACCGACGTCGAGTCTGGCATTTCACTCAAGCCGACTGGCAGGGTCTCCGAGCAGCCATCAAACTTACAGACTGGTCTCCTATCACTACTTTCTCAAACATCAACTCATCCTGGGAATTCTTTCAAAGAAACTTGCTCTCCCTCGTGCACAGATTTATCCCCTCTCGTGTTCAGTTGTCTTACCCTTCCTCCCGCCCTTGGTTTACTGAAGCTTGTGGCGAGGCAGTTGTCCTGAAACAACTTGCCTTTGTCTCACGGAAAGCAAACCCAACTGAGGGCAATCTCAGTTCTTTCCACAAAGCTCGGAACAAGTGTGTATCTACCCTCAGGAGAGCCAGAAAACAACATCTTTCTCATCTCAAGTCTGAACTCTCAAAGCTCTCTCCCTCCTCAAAATCCTGGTGGTGTCTAATCAAATCTGTTTCTGGTGTATGTTCCCCCTCCATCCCTTCCCTTACCTCAAATGGCCGCACTGCTGATAACGCACGTGAAAAAGCTGAATGCCTGAACTCGGTGTTTGCATTTAAATCTTGTGTCCAAAACCCATCGCTTTCTGTACCCACCTAACCCAGTCACACCCAACTGTTCCTGGACTCTGTATCTTTTTCTCCTGACAAGGTGGAGAGCTTGCTTTCAAACCTCGAGTCAGATTCTGCAACCGGTCCAGACGGCATCAGCCCACGTGTCCTCAAAGCCTGCTCTTCTGCTCTTGCTCACCCTCTCTCTGTTCTATTCACCCTCTCATTTGCTCAAAGTCATCTGCCATCTGCTTGGAAATCTGCTAACATCACTGCCCTGCATAAAAAGGTGCAAAAACAGATCCCTGTAACTACAGACCAATCAGCCTTCTCCCAATCATCAGCAAGATGATGGAATCCATCATCGCTTCAGACATGAAATCCTTCCTCTTCTCCAATGGCTTGATTTCCAATCATCAATTTGGTTTCAGACCAGGTCACTCTACCCTGGATATGCTGCTTCTGCTCTCCCATCAATGGATGGAGGTCCTCAATGCCAGACAGGAAATCTGAGCCGTATCCCTGGACATATCACGTGCTTTTGACACAGTCTGGCATCCTGCACTACTCACCAAACTCTCTTCCCATGGTATTCAAGGCCATCTCCACTCATGGCTCGCAGACTTCCTCTCCTGTCGCAGTCAACGTTTGGCCCTAAATGGAGTTCTTTCATCCCCTCTTCCTGTGCAGGCTGGAGTTCCTCAAGGTAGCGTTCTGGGCCCTGTTCTTTTTCTGGTTTTCATCAATGATCTCTCGGACTCTCTGGAAAATCCTCTATATCTCTTTGCCGACGACTCCACCCTCTGCCGTACCATCTGTCATCCCTCAGACCGGCAAGCAGCAGCTTTTTCGCTCACTGCAGATCTGGATAAAATCACAAACTGGTCCAACACGTGGAACATGTCTTTCAATCCACACAAATCTCACACTCTCACTATGTCTCTTCGAAAGGACCGTTTACAAAACCCCCCCATCCACTTTCTCAACAATCCTCTGGAAGAAGTCTTTTCTTTCAAGCTTCTGGGTCTCACCATCTGCCATGACCTTTCCTGGGAAAGTCACATTTCCAACCTCGCCTCAAAAGCCAGTCGCCGACTGGGAATCCTCCGTCGTGCAAAGTCCTTCCTCGGCCCTCTTGAGCTCCTGACAACTTACAAAGCTTTTGGCCGTAGCCTGATGGAGTACTGCTCTCCCCTATGGGCTGGTGCTCCTGCCTCCCACCTTTCTCGGCTTCACGCTGTCGAAATCAGGGCATTTAAGATCATCGGCATCTCCCGCAATGAAGCTGAGTCTTTGGGCCTCTCACTCAATCACCGCAGGTTGGTCGGTGGTCTTTCTGTCTTCTACCGACTCCTCTCCAGCCTTGCCCCCCCCCCGCTCTCTCTGCGATTTGTCCCCACCACATTTCCACAGGGTGCTCAAGGTCCGCCAACAACCCCCTTCTGGTAAAACTACCAAAATCACCAATCACTGCTCATCTTCACTCTTTCATTCCTCTTTTTTCCCGCCTTTGGAATAAACTTCCTCACTCTATTCTTTCCCATTCTTCCCTCCAGGCTTTCAAAACAGCTGTTCACCACCACCTCTTATCTTCCCCCATCCAAATCCTCGATCTTTTCTACCCCCAATAATCCACCCAAGCCCACTTCCTTCATTTCTCCTGCTTTCCTTCCTGAAAGTCCCTGTAATGTCCATCTTCTCTTCGCCATGTTCCCCGTCCCATCCCCATCCCTCTCCCTTCCACAGTTCACCTAATGTGTCTGTTCCCCACTGTTTTGTCCCTTCCACTCCCACCCCTCTTGTCTCATGCCCCCTTGCTGTGAGTTGTGTGTTAGCTCTCATACGAGCCTCGACAAGATATACAAAAAAAAAAAAAAATCGCTCCAAGATCCTATTTTGAAAACGAGAGCACTTACAAAAGTGATGGAAACAGTGATTCCGAGCTATGTGGCATAGGAAAAAGGTTTATTGTGTGTGTGTTACGCAGGGGTGAGAAGAGAGAGATGTAGTGCTACAATTTTTACAGAAACTTATAAAAGCGGACACAGTGCAGACTTGCGTGAGATTAATACAAGCAACAATTACAATAATCAAAAATCTTATACAATTTACTTAAAGGACAGGCGCCACACACTCAGACACACACTCCGAAAAAAAATACCCAACAAAAGAAAAGGGGACCTTTCGCAGTTCGGAAGGGAGGGAGTTGAGGTCGCAGTTCTCGGTACCTGAGAGCCTCGGGGGAAGGGATGCTCCGTGGTGCGGCACCTAACAAAGGTTGAGTTGGTCAGCCACAACGGTAAGTGTGGAGTTCGTGTCCGTGAAGGAGCTTGAGTGGAGAGTGCGAGCCGTAGAGGTGAGACGTGGGTAGACACTTTGCAACAACGCCAACGAACCCACCGAACTCTCCGACCACCAAAGAACCAACGACCTTCTTTCTTTCTCAAGACCCTTCCACCAACTCAACCACCCCCACAAAACGAACCCTCAAATCCAACTACGAACTCCAAGCACTCAACCCCCCTCTGAGGATCGCTTCATACTTTATAGATCCCCCTGGGCGGGGAGGGGCCTTGGCGAAGCTGACGTCGTCGTCCGTCCCGATTGGACAGGGCCTTCGTGGGGTCCGCCCTTTTTGGGCGGGGTTTCGGCTCGGCCGACAAGCCCGCCCACTCCACGCATGTTAAGACCCGCCAAGAAGGAACTACTGCAAGATTTTGCCTTAGATAACCATCCTCGGGATTCTGCCTCATATAACCAGTCTCTGGGTAGGCACTCGTCACACTGTGGTTCCAATAAGAGGGGGGAATAAAATAAAAGGGGAGAAATGATTTATAATCCGAACTAAAAAAAAAACATTGCAACGCACCCGTGTCTTCCCACTACACACAAGGGAGGGATCTATCTGCACATATACTAATGGCATAACTAACTTCAGGACAACGGTATGTTTGTATGCATACGGTTCCTAGAACCGTAACAATACCTTCCCCCAAGTCATTCAATTTCATCATTTCACCGTCATTTTCTCCAAAATAACCGTCAGTCCCCTACGGGGCTATTTTTTCATTGCAAGGCCAAATAAATCCATCCCATAAGTACCTCGGAACTACATTCCAGGTGAAGTAAATACACCATTTGTCTTCCCTGCCCGGTTCCTTTTTTGAGGCCGCCCCCTTTTTTATTATTTATTATTTTGTCAAACATCCCGGAAAAATACCATATCTTTGTGTACGACTCTCGGACCATTCTTTTAAATGATCATTTTCCCCATGTCGATGCTGAGTTTTTGTGGCTTGTACTGAGCCATCGTGCTGAGAGCTGTACCGCTGCTTTCCGTTTCCGTGCGCCGAGAGCTGTACCGCTGCTTTCCGTTTCCGTGCGCCGAGAGCTGTACCGCTGCTTTCCGTTTCCGTGCTTGCGTGCACAAGCAATACTATTCTGTGTACATGTCTGTGTACGTAAGTTCCATCGTAGTTGCTGCAGTAAAATTCAGTGCATGCTTGTGATTAAAATGATGCAAAATATTGTAATGGTTTTGGAGAACCCCAGGGGGAGTGCATTCATGGACAGGTAGGTGACCTGAGGATCACTTATTTCATGAATCTTTGTGTAGATAGTCATTGGTCCCTTGTCAAAGGGTTGCTGCTGTTCAGAGGTTGTGCGTTAGCTTGGCTGTATTTTTTGTGACGAACTTGTGACGTTAGCTTTCCCACTGGAATGACTCCCCCCCCCCTCCCCCTCCCCCTCTGATACTTTCAATCTTTCTTCCTTCGCACCATCGTTCTATTCAGTCCCCCTGTTACTTTCGATCTTTCTTCCTTCACACCATCGTTCTCTTCAATCCTTCTGTCACTTTCAATCTTTCTTCCTTTTCCCCCATGTCACATCTCACATGCATGTTCATGACGCTTTCCTTTTCTCCATTCTGTACTTTTATTTTATTTTCAAGTCATTCTTGTTTTATTCTTTGCACCTGAATGAATGATGGACAAGTCTTGTTTAAGTAAGATTGAAGAAGAATGCGTGTTCTGGTTAAATCTGCTCTGATGTACCTTTTTGCTTTCTTGCTTATAAAGGATTGCTTGCTTGTGTGTTTCTAATAAATAATTGTTTGTTGTTGTTTACAATCCATCTCAGTTGTCTTTTCATTTATTGGTCCAATGCAGTTCAAAAGTAAAGTTAGACGGGACATTCTACCCAATAATTTGCTTTGTCAGCCAGCGCACACTCACTGTAACGCTCGGCAGTAATCCGAGTGTGCGCTGAGGGCACTGGCCCCAATTAGCTGGCCGTCTACAGGAACGGTATCATGCGAAGTAGTGTAACCCTGCCCGGATTGGCCGTGCTAATTGGCGTTCGTGGTTGCTTAGCAACCTGCCGGTGTGCAGAGTTATCCGTGCCCGGCAGCCTCAGGACCGGGCGTTCGGGAGGGACCAAAGTGCTCCCCCTCGTGACAAACCTCGAATCCCGGATCCTTGACAATACAATTGGTTTTAAAACGAGCAAATTGCGCGACAAATGAAGCATGTGGACCAATTTCGCGAACGCGACCTCTCATTTCCATGATTTGAGCTTCATTTTATCTCACCTGGAACGTAGTTCCATGGAGCTTATGTGATGGCACGTCGTCCGTCCGTCAGTCCATCCGTCCACAAATACTTCAACTTCTTGTCTGAAACTACACATACAATGTCCGTGAAACGTTACCATAACGTTCATCACCGTGTATGTACCAAAGTTTATTCATGACATTGGAAAAATCGGGGTCTACAGGGGGTTTGTCCCCCAAAATATGTATTTGCTTTTTCTCTGAAACTACACACGCAATTTTGATGATTGATGCTTTTGTTTTGTTGTTTTTTTAACCTTGAATCTTCATTATGTCCAATCTTGAGATTAATCTCGTGGTTTGTAATTGGGAAGTTTCTTCACTGTGTTTGGCTGCATGTCATGGACTTGTAATGAAGGGCCCAACCAATAGCAGTGGTGTAGGCGTGGTTAAAAAAAACAAGGACAAATGTGTCCAAGGGCCGTGTCCTAAAGGCGATAACAACAACAACTTCCGATATTTCGTCACGTGCCTCGATGGAGCCAATAGCGAGACCCGTCATGGAGGCTCCTGTTCATGACGAGAAAATCGTGTATTTACGAAATTACAACACATTAAATGGAATAATTTTTAAATAGTAACGTGAACTTTTCGAAACTTTAAAGCAAATGTCCGAATATATTTAAAAGTTAATGATAGACGCTCTCAAAAGGCACCCTCAATGCGAGGATGTGTAGAGGTGTTTAGTATTTAAGGAGATCCGGATCCTGTATATAAAAGAGCCGAGTGGGGAAGGAGAAGGAGAAGGAGAAGGAGAAGGAGAAGGAGAAGGAGAAGGAGAAGGAGAAGGAGAAGGAGAAGGAGAAGGAGAAGGTGGTGGCGGCATCAACGTCAACGTCAACCCCGAGCGGTGAGTTGAAATCGATCCACCGATTTTTCTATCATGCATTTATAATGATGACACAGGTTAACCTTTCACTATGAACCATTACCTTTGTATTGTTCGTCACAATGAGGAACAATCGATTTTGTGTAAAGATGTGGAAATGTATTGGGAGACTCGTTTAGCACGTGCACCTCTCTGAAGGAACACTGAAAGCTGTGAGTGAATGAGTTGGCACTGGTTCTCAGATGTACTTTTTTTTTTTTTTTTTTTTTTTGTATGCCTTGGTCGAGGCTCGTATGAAAGCAAACACACAACTCACAGCAAGGAGGCATGAGACAAGAGGGGCGGGAGTGGAAGGGACAAAACAGTGGGGAACAGACACATTCGGTGAACTGTGGAAGGGAGAGGGATGGGGATGGGACGGGGAACATGGCGAAGAGAAGATGGACATTACAGGGACTTTCAGGAAGGAAAGCAGGAGAAATGAAGGAAGTGGGCTTGGGTGGATTATCGGGGGTAGAAAAGATCGAGGATTTGGATGGGGGAAGATAAGAGGTGGTGGTGAACAGCTGTTTTGAAAGCCTGGAGGGAAGAATGGGAAAGAATAGAGTGAGGAAGTTTATTCCAAAGGCGGGAAAAAGAGGAATGAAAGAGTGAAGATGAGCAGTGATTCGTGATTTTGGTAGTTTTACCAGAAGGGGGTTGTTGGCGGACCTTGAGCGCCCTGTGGAAATGTGGTGGGGACAAATCGCAGAGAGACCAGGGGGGGCAAGGCTGGAGAGGAGTCGGTAGAAGACAGAAAGACCACCGACCAACCTGCGGTGATTGAGTGAGAGGCCCAAAGACTCAGCTTCATTGCGGGAGATGCCGATGATCTTAAATGCCCTGGTTTCGACAGCGTGAAGCCGAGAAAGGTGGGAGGCAGGAGCACCAGCCCAGAGGGGAGAGCAGTACTCCATCAGGCTACGGACAAAAGCTTTGCAAGTGGTCAGGAGCTCAAGAGGGCCGAGGAAGGACTTTGCATGACGGAGGATTCCCAGTCGGCGACTGGCTTTTGAGGCGAGGTTGGAAATGTGACTTTCCCAGGAAAGGTCATGGCAGATAGTGAGACCCAGAAGCTTGAAAGAAAAGACTTCTTCCAGAGGATTGTTGAGAAAGTGGATGGGGGGGGGGGTTTCTAAACGGTCCTTTCGAAGAGACATAGTGAGAGTGTGAGATTTGTCTGGATTGAAAGACATGTTCCACGTGTTGGACCAGTTTGTGATTTTTATCCAGATCTGCAGTGAGCGAAGAAGCTGCTGCTTGCCGGTCTGAGGGATGACAGATGGTACGGCAGAGGGTGGAGTCGTCGGCAAAGAGAAATAGAGGATTTTCCAGAGAGTCCGAGAGATCATGAATGAAAACCAGAAAAAGAACAGGGCCCAGAACGCTACCTTGAGGAACTCCAGCCTGCACAGGAAGAGGGGATGAAAGAACTCCATTTAGGGCCACACGTTGACTGCGACAGGAGAGGAAGTCTGCGAGCCATGAGTGGAGATGGCCTTGATACCATGGGAAGAGAGTTTGGTGAGTAGGGCAGGGTGCCAGACTGTGTCAAAAGCACGTGATATGTCCAGGGATACGGCTCGGATTTCCTGTCTGGCATTGAGGACCTCCATCCATTGATGGGAGAGCAGAAGCAGCATATCCAGGGTAGAGTGACCTGGTCTGAAACCAAATTGATGATTGGAAATCAAGCCATTGGAGAAGAGGAAGGATTTCATTTCTGAAGCGATGATGGATTCCATCACCTTGCTGATGATTGGGAGAAGGCTGATTGGTCTGCAGTTATAGGGATCTGTTTTTGCACCTTTTTTATGCAGGGCAGTGATGTTAGCAGATTTCCAAGCAGATGGCAGATGACCTTGGGCAAATGAGAGGGAGAATAGAACAGAGAGAGGGTGAGCAAGAGCAGAAGAGCAGGCTTTGAGGACACGTGGGCTGATGCCGTCTGGACCGGTTGCAGAATCTGACTCGAGGTTTGAAAGCAAGCTCTCCACCTTGTCAGGAGAAAAGGATACAGAGTCCAGGGACAGTTGGGTGCGACTGGGTAAAGTGGGTAGAGAAAGTGATGGGTTTAGGACACAAGATTTAGCTGCAAACACCGAGTTTAGACATTCGGCTTTATCACGTGTGGAATCAGCAGTGCGGCCATTTGAGGTAAGGGAGGGGATGGAGGGGGAACATACACCAGAAACAGATGTGATTAGACACCACCAGGATTTTGAGGAGGGAGAGAGGTTTGAGAGTTCAGACTTGAGATGAGAAAGATGTTGTTTTCTGGCTCTCCTGAGGGTAGATACACACTTGTTCCGAGCTTTGTGGAAAAAACTGAGATTGCCCTCAGTTGGGTTTGCTTTCCATGAGGCAAAGGCAAGTTGTTTCAGGACAACTGCCTCACCACAAGCTTCAGTAAACCAAGGGCGGGAGGAAGGGTAGGACAACTGAACACGAGAGGGGATAAATCTGTGCATGAGGAAGAGCAAGTTTCTTTGAAAGAATTCCCAGGATGAGTTGATGTTTGAGAAAGTAGTGATAGGAGACCAGTCTATAAGTTTGATGGCTGTTTGGAGACCCTGCCAGTCGGCTTGAGTGAAATGCCAGACTCGACGGCGGTGAGGTGGTTCTCTGATAACAGCCAGAGAGATGTCCACTTTGACAAGGACGTGGTCAGAAGAACCAATTGGAGCGAAGGAAGAGCAGCAGATATTGTCAGGGAAATTTGTCAAAACCAGATCCAGAAGAGATGGAGTACCATTGGTTGAGATCCGGGTCGGGAAGTTGACCGATTGAGTCGCAGAAAGCTTTTGCTGAGGTGCCATGGCAGGTGAGAGAGGTACCCACACCTAGCCAACTGGCGTGATGACAATTGAAGTCACCACATATGAGGAAGAGAGAGTTTGGATGAGAAGATAGAAGATGGTCCATGTTTTCGGATAGTGAGGTGTAGATGGTCATCACTGTTCGGTGGACGGTACAGAACACATATAAACATGAGGTGGGAGTGGAGGGGAAGCCGAAGCCAGAGGTATTCCTGGGGGTGTGGGGGAGTGAGAGCAGTGCATGGAGAGTGAGGAATAGAGTCTTTGATGAAGAGAGCAACACCTCCACCAGGACGAGGCTCAGGTCTGTCATACCGTAAGAGGGAGTAACCAGGGAGAGATACTTGGGAGTCAGACACGTATTGGGAGAGGAAAGTTTCTGTTCGGCAGATAATGTCTGGTTTGTCAGTGGCAACCTGTATGGAAAGATCTGAAAGGTTTGAGCGAAGGCCCCGGATATTTGAGGTCCACACTTTTAATGAAGAGGAAGGGGAGGAGGCTTTGGGTGCAGGAGGTGGAGGGGGAGGGGGAGGGTAGGACAAGGGACGAGGGGGGAAGGTAAGGAGGGTTGCTGAAGGAGTGTGGGGTATTGCAGAATAGCGAGGGGAGGGGGCCGAATGAGGAGGAGAAAAGGCTCTGTGGTGCTGGGGGAGAGGGGGTACAAGAGACAAGGAAGAAGGCAGTTGAGGATTTGAGGAGGTGGAGTGAAGAGATGGAGGTGAGAGGGCAGTGGAGGGAGGCAGGTTGGTGGATGAGGGAGGGGGCAACTTTGAGAAGGAAGAGTGAGAGGGATGAAAGGTGGGAGAAAGGTGAGGGGGGAATTTTTGAGAGAGGTGAGAGGGAGGCTTGGAGGGAGAGGAGTGGGATGGTTGCTTTGAGAGTGAGAGTGAAGGGTGAGGGGGGTGAGTTGGCACTGAAGTTGGAAAAAAAGAATGGTTGATGGAAAGCGAGCATCCATGGCAAACTGTGGGTTTTAAAAGTTTTAGGTCAGAGATGCGATTTAACACAATTCTTGATGGATGCAATGAAGGCGAATTCAGAGAATGGAGAGAAGAAGCGCTGTAATAGTTGGATTTTTTAGGCAAGGAATGAAGGAGAGGTCGAAATGAGAGCAGTCTGTTAAAATAGCAGAAGAGTAGTGCATTGTGAAACTGTAATCTATGTACTCCACAAACGCTCTTCATTGTTCAGTGATCTGTTTTTATTTATTTATTTATTTTCAATGTTTAACAGATTTGTTATCGCTCTCCGCCTCCAATCCCACCAGCCCACCCTCTACCCTTCGCCACACTTATGTATTTAGAGTAAGGCAATTCCTTACCCTGTATTCTGTGTCTCTCCATCTGTTGGTCAAGCGATTGCAAAATGGGGGCTTTCCGAATATACAAGGCGAATAAAAAGCAAAACGTAATCCTTCCACAAGACCAGGTCTTGATGAAACCCGAAGGAAAACGATACAATTCCACGTCGCAAAGTTGGTCAATTTGCCTCTGCCCACTTTAACTCTTGCTTACTTGAACTTTGACCTAAAATCGAGACCATCTGACCTTGATATCTAATCTGCACAGATGTATCATGGTACATGGACTCATGGTCCATGGACTTGATTTAGTTCACATCACAAAGCCAATGGTATCATATTGTTGCGAATCTGGAAGCCATGAGCACACAACATACAGGTCCTATAGATCAGTTATATCGGAAAGTACGTGTTGCCAGTTAGGGTCCCGACCCTAGTCTAATGGGTAATTAAATGTTCCTGCGCTGTGGAGTTATTTTAATAGTCAGGTTTTCTTTTCGTTTATTTTTCCACCAACATCAACGCCGACCACACCACACCACCCTCACCTTCACTTCGCTTCCTTCACCTCGCTCTGGCTGACGTCATGGTGGGCGGAGTTCAAGGAAGAGCCGCACGGCGGTCCTCGACCAATCAGCGTGCAACAAGTGAGGTGACCGTCGCCCGGCCAATCGGATCCCGTGACAGGAGGAAAGGGCTCCGCGTGACATCACCACGCCCCCGAGCCAATCAAAGAGCTTGCCGCCCGTTTTGGCCAGTGAGAGAGACGAAGAGCGATTTTGCGCACCAAAACCAGCCAGTGAGAGAGGCAGGGTCGCGAAGACGCCCCCCCCCACTCTGAAGAGGGGGGTGAGGGGGGTATAATTATAGGCGCGGTCAACGTGTTCGTGGTTGTTCTGGTCCTGGCAGGAAGTGCGCGTTCTGGGTCTGGCACGGGTTCTGGTTCTGAGAGGTCTGGCAAGAAGTGAACATCTGGCAAGGCGGTGGAGTGCACAAGTGTCTGCGCACGGAGTGGTCGGTGCCACGGAGAGTCTTCTTTCGCCCTGCCGACTCCGTTTGCCCAGAGCCCGGTCATGAGGGTCTTTGGACTGTCTGGATCGTGCTGGGGGTCCAGTCCTGCCCCGAGGACCTGGTCCTTGAAGACCGCATGAGGTGGACTGGTCCGAGATAGGCCTCAATAAAGATCATTTTGGTCCGATTCTTTTGGGTGTGTGCGTGTGTGTGTTTGTGTTGCCAGTCAGATAAGTAGGGCATGGTATAAGTGCTTTTTGCTTGTACATACATGCTTTAATTAATTGGTTTAACTCTGCCCTTATGTGCTCCCCTCATTCCCCCATTGGAAATAAATATCCCCATTTGTGAAATGTATCCGCTCGTTCGTGTCTTTTCCTCCATTGGCTTAGCGTGCTGCGTGTTGGGAAATTAGCCAGGCTGTTGCCGCTGTAACGAGATATTTGGGACCGACGGATCTCGGCGATCAAACCGCTCAGATCGCACACGGTTTGAGTACGCTAAACAGCTCGTTCCGTATGGGTGCCGTCGAGGGTATGGAGACTCCGTAAATCGCCACGTGGTCTCTAGGTATTTTGAAAATTGGCGAATAACCCTGTACCACGTGGTAGAAATATTGAGCAGTCACGGTCCGAAAGGGACCCGTACTTTTCCGAAAAGGTACGATCTAAATTCTGGGCGATCGGTCGAGCCGACTCTACTGCTCCATCTGGTGGTCGTGCTCGCGGCGACGCCCGGGCCCGCAACAATATTAACAGGAGTTTTAATTTGACCTCTGACCCTTGACCTTTTAGTAACAAGTAATCTATCATGGCTGGATGCACTGACAGAGGTTTTATACATACTTGTACCAAGTTTGATTACAATCCCTTCGCCTGTTCTCAAGTATCATATTTTTATCTGACATGACCTTTTGATGCTGAAATCTAATTGGTTCACCTTTGCAATATATATATATATATATATACATATATATATATATATATATATATATATATATATATATATATATATATATATATATATATATTTCTTCTTCTTTCGGCTGCTCCCGTTAGGGGTCGCCACAGCGGATCATCCGTATGATCCGCATAGTGATTTGGCACATGTTTTACGCCGGATGCCCTTCCTGACGCAACCCTGGTCACCTCTTATGACACAGGGATACGGTACACCTATTTTTAACCGGGGTATACACCGGCCCAGTACACGGGTACTCATTTTGCCGACCTCGGAAGGATGACAGGCTGAGTCAACCCCCTGGTGTATTAATTCAGTGGCCCAACGGGGCTTGAACTCAGGACCTTTTGGCTCCCAAGCCGCTGCCCTAACCACTGCGCCAACACCAGGCTATATATATATATATATATATATATATATATATATATATATATATATATATATATATATATATATATATATATATATATATATATATATATATATATATATATATATATATATATATATATATATTGTTACGGTTTTCGGAACCGTATGCATACAACATACCGTTGTCCCGAGTCAGTTATTCCATAAATATACGTGTAGTTAGATCCCTTTCTTATGTAGTGGGATGACACGGGGGTGCGTTGCGATGGGCTTTAGTTAGGTTATTAAATCATTTTTCCCGTTTATTTTATCCCACTCCATTTCATTTCGAGGCAAAATCCACGAGAACCCACGGTACCCTCCCCAACGATCGCTTCTGAGGCAAAATCGCAACATGCACCATGGAGTAGACCTGCGCTTTGAGTATTCCACCGTCTAATCTAAACCAGACGTGGGCGGTGAATCACGTTCGTTTTGCACCCAGGTGGGCGGGGCCAAACTAGCGTCTGGCCGAAACCCTACCCAGAAGGGCGGACCACATGAAGGCCCGGTCCAATCGGAATGCTCGGATCGGACGATGACGTCGGTTTTAGTGTGTACTAGGTGCGGTGGGACGCAAGAAGCACGCGGGCCACCATCTACTCCGCTTTATTGCGCGACCAGAAGCACAGTCCTGCCACCCCTAGCGGGCGAGGCATGATATACGAAAACCCAATCACGTGACACAGCACACTCCTCCCCCCCGTAAAATGACCCGTCACATAACGAACGGATACTCACAACATGACCATCAGAAACCCATCAACACTCATAATCCTCCAAGTACCGCGGCCGCACCCTGACCCGCCTCGGACGGGCAGCGCCACCAGACAGTCCAGGCTCATACGCCTCCCGGCTCGGTCGAGGTGACACCCTCGCCGGACTCGCACTTTCCGCAACACCAGCTACCCCCGACTGCCCAGCCTGCTCGACGTCCCCGGGTAGGACGGCATCAGGCGAAGACCCCCTCGGCGCCGGCCCAGCCAGTCCCGGCGATACAACGTCAGGTGCCGGCGAGACTACCGGTGGGGGCCCCGCAACGTTCGGCTCGGGGAGGTTTGGGGGGGGTGACTCTGAACAGCGATCATGCATCTGGTCCACGTGCCGCTTCCACACATCCCCACCATCAGTCCGCACCATGCAATTCGCCGGCCCCAGCACCCCAGAGACCACCGCCGGCACCCATTTGGAACCGTGGAAATAATCGCGTACCATCACCCGCTGCCCCACCTCGAAGCTGCGCAGCCGCGCCGGACGCGACATAGCCCCACTCACCGACCCTCCAGGTCGCAGCAAATCTAGCCTGGACCGCAAAGCCCGTCCATAGAGACGAATAGCAGGCGAGTCACCCGTGACAGGATGAACTGCGTTCCTGTAATGGAGCAAAAAAACATCGACCACCGTCTGCACAGGTGCAACACCCCCCCTGCACAAAGCCCGCTTCAACATCTTGACAAACGACTCAGCTTGGCCATTCGTCTCAGGATGATACGGTGCGGACCTTAGATGTCGAATACCATTCTGGCGCATAAACTCATCAAATACACCCGCGATGAACTGCGGACCATTATCAGAGACCAGGATCTCCGGCAACCCTTTATTAGCAAAGATCGTCCGCAGCTTCTCTACCGTAATGCTTGCTGAAGTATGCTGCATTACTACCACCTCCGGATATTTCGAGAATGCATCAATCACAATCAAAAACATCTTGCCATTAACCGGTCCCGCAAAATCTACATGGACCCTCTGCCAAGCTCGGTCTGGCACAGGCCAGAGACTCGAAGCTCGACGTGGGTTATCAGCATCTGTCTGGCACGTGGTGCAACGCTTAACCAATTGCTCAATATCTTTGTCCAACCCCGGCCACCACAACAGGCTACGAGCAAGACTCTTGGTCTTCACGATGCCCAGGTGACTGACATGCAGTTCTTCCAAACACCGCTGCCTGAACCTCGGTGGAATCACGGTCCTCATTCCCACATTATGCACCGTTGGACCAACGACAGCTCCGCTGCGAGTGACGTGAAAGGTCGAAATGCCAGTGTCGAAGGCAGATCGCTCCAATTCCCCGTAGAAATCGCCTGGACGACACGGGCAAGCACCGGATCACGAGCCGACTCCACCGCGACCTGCCTGGCCGTGACCGGCCCGCTTTGGACCTGGTCCAGCGCAAACACGTCGACCCGGTCGCCCAGCTCAGACGCAGGTGGACCCTCCGCACACGGCAAGCGTGAGAGCCCGTCGCAGTTAGCATGCTTCTCGGTGCTTCGGAACTGAATATCATAATCGTAAGCACCCAGAAACAGACACCACCGCTGTATTCGCGCGGCTGCTACCACCGGCACTCCGCGTTCGGGTCTCAGGATGAATTGAAGCGGTTTGTGATCCGTCTGTAAAATGAAATGCCATCCCAGCAGATATTGATGAAACCTCCGCACACCCCAGACGATTCTGAGAGCCTCCCGTTCGATCTGGGCATATCCGCGCTCTGCTGTGGACAGGGTCCGGGATGCAAAACAAACAGGCCGCTCGGAACCATCGTCCATCCTGTGGGAGAGCACTGCCCCGATGCCATATGCAGAGCTGTCGCATGCCAACAGGAGCGGACGCGCAGGCTCGTAGTGCACGAGGACCGTATCCTCTGTGAGCAGCCGCTTGACGCGGTCGAACGACGCCAGGTGTGCAGACCCCCAAGCCCAGCGCTCGTCCTTCTTGAGCAACCATGTTAACGGCGCAAGTTGTGAGCTGAGCCCGCGCACGAACCTTTGGTAATACTGGGCCATACCAATGAACGCGCGCAGCTGCGTCTTGTCGCGAGGCGGTGGCATGCGCTGAATCGCCTCCACCTTCCGAGGACCTTTCAACAGCCCCTCCGGCGTGATGATGTGCCCAAGGTATTCCAAGCGCTGCTTGAAGAACGTGCACTTGTTCCTGTTTAAGCGCAGGCCGCACGCTTCTAGCTTCGTCAGCACTCGGGCAATGTTCGCCAGATGCTCGTCCGCCGTTTTTCCCGCAATGAGTACATCGTCCAGGTAGGTCTGAGCGGGCAGGCCAATGCAAACCTGATCCATAGCTTTCTGCCACAAAGCTGGAGCCGAAGCAATCCCAAAACAGAGTCGGGTATATCGATAGAGTCCTTGACACGTGTTGATTGTTAAAAGCTCGCTACTCCCGGGATCCATCGGCAGGTGAAAATATGCATCACGCAGGTCTAGCTTCGTGAAGTATCGACTCCCCGCCAATCGCGCATATATTTCATCGATTGACGGCAATGGATATTGCTCCACGCTGAGCCCCAGGTTAACTGTCGATTTGAAGTCCCCGCACAATCGGACGTCCCCATTCCGTTTCAGCACCGTGACAACCGGGGTGGCCCAATCCGAGCATGACACCCGTTTGATCACTCCACAGGCCTCTAGCCTATCCAGTTCACCCTTGACCTTGTCCCGCAGGACATACGGCACTGGACGCGGTTTACAAAACCGAGGAATCACCCCCTCCTTCAAGAAGAGTTTCGCCTCCATGCCCTTGAGTTTCCCAAGGTCGTCTCTAAACAACCGTTGATGTCTTTGAAGAATCTCCTCCAACTGATCCTCCCACTGGCTCGGCACGGGTTGCACAAGGTGAACTGCGGCCCAGTCTAGCCTGATGCGGGTCATCCAATCTCGGCCGAGGAGAGACGGCCCCCTCCCCCGTACGACGTACACCCGAAGCGTGGCGACCTGGCCTTGGTACCGCACAGACACGTCTGCCATCCCGACTGGCGTTATCTTCTCGCGGGTGTACGTGAACAGCGCGAGGTTTGACCTGATAAGCTTCAAGCCGTTGAGTCTACGCACGGTCTGTTCGCCGATGAGCGACACCGCTGCTCCCGTATCGACCTGGAACGTGATCGGCGTTTCGTTCACTTCGACCTCCACCGTCATCGGGCGCGCCGTCGTCGGGCCAACTGAACCCAGGCTCAACACCGGCCGCTGGTTCCGCCCCGAGTCGCGTCGCACATCGCCGTCCACGACTTTAACGGTGGCCGACGCCCCATGGCACACACGCGCCAAATGACCCACCTTGTGACATTTCAAACACACGTTGCCTTTATACGGGCATGCACGGCGCAGGTGTCGACCTCCACATCCCAAGCATGTCCGCGGTGTCACCCCGCCGCACGCGTGGCCGCGCGGCGACGTCCGACCCGCATCGAAGGTCGTGCGCGCGTCCCGGGGCGCTCGCGACCCCGCGTGGCCGGTGATGGCTCGAACATCCCCGCGAGCCTGCTCAACCGCCATGTGTGCTTTCATTTTCTCCACGATGTCCCAAAACGCCAGCCCGTCATCCCGGGGCCTGTTCGGTGCCACTAAGTCACCCAGCAGCCGATAATGCTCCGGCGAAAGTGAAGCGAGCAAGATTGACTTCTGCTTGCTCTCGTCGACCACATCGTTCGCGTGGAAATAGCAATCCAATTGCTCTGAAAACGATTCGAAGTCGTCCCCGTCGAAAACGGGCATAAGTCCGTATGATCCCATCCTCGTCGCCAACTAGTGTGTACTAGGTGCGGTGGGAAGCAAGAAGCACGCGGGCCACCATCTACTCCGCTTTATTGCGCGACCAGAAGCACAGTCCTGCCACCCCTAGCGGGCGAGGCATGATATACGAAAACCCAATCACGTGACACAGCACAGGTTTCGCCATGGCTCCTCCCCGAGTTCTGTGATCTATAAAGTACGGAGCAATCCTCAGAGTTGTGTCGAGTTGGTTTTGTGGGTCGTTGGAGAGGTCGAGTTAGAATTGTGAGTTGTTTTTGGCGTTGAAGAGAATTGCAAGTTGGAGAGGTTGAAGAGAATTGTTGTGAAAGTGTTCCTGCTGCCTGGCTCTGCCTACATCTCTCCTCGACGGCCCGCCTACTGTACTGGTCCTCGCCCACACGACCTCGACCAAGCCTCTTATCTGGTCCTGCCTACTGCTCATCTCTCGCCTCTTTGGACTCTGCCAGACACGATTACCACACGTGCGGCTGTGGACCGAATTGCACAGCTTTTGTTGGGTGCCGCACCACGGAGCATCCCTTCCCCTGAAACGCTCAGGTACCAAAAACTGTGACCTCAACTCCCTCCCTCCCTGGCTGCAAAAGGTCCCTTTTATTTTCATTGGGTTTGTGTGTCTGAGTCTGTTGGCGCCTGTCCGTTAGATAAGCCTGTATAAGATCTTCATTGTTGTTTTTATTAATCTCGCGTCAAGTCTGCACTGTGTCCACTTTTGTAAGTTGCTTGGAAAATTTCCGCACCGCACCTGTCTCATCTTTCCCCTGCATTACATACCGAATAAATCTTTTTGTTGTGCCACATCCTTTTCCCAACTTATTGTAAATAACTAATTGTAGAAATGTTCCCAGCTCGTCTTTGTCTTTTCCTCCATTGGTCTAGCATGGTTCGAATCTGAGTTTAGCCGGGTCTTTATTCCCGATAATCCGTTCCTTCTAGCCGGTATGTCCTTGGCAGTGCCGCTCGACTGCATCTGATCCGGAAAGGTAGTCGGTAGTTGGGAGAGTGATCCGGTTCGGGCAAGGTTCCCCGGTAGTCGAAACCGCGTGGTTAATTAGGTAACTTGATTCTAGATAGGAGGACGCTACGCCACGCGGTTGAGGTATTGGCGTCCATGGTCGGTTAAGCGACCTGCCGCATCACGGAATTATCCGTGAGCAACGGCCAACAATTCCGGGGAGTCTGGTGAGAAATGACGTAGCTTTCCCCCACCTAGTGGTCTTCTCACCCGACCCCGCCAGCCCGCAAATATATATATATATATATATATATATATATATATATATATATATATATATATATATATATATATATATATATATATATATATATATATATATATATATATATATATATATATATATATATATATAGTACCAGCACTGGTTCACAAGTTGACGCAGTTACAGAATTTTCACCTCACGGGACCTTTGACCTCTTGGTGCAGAAATCTCATCGGTTCATGTTTGCATCATTATACATACTTGTACCACGTATAACTTGAATCACTTCAACCATTCTTTAGTTATCGCGGAAACAACCAGAGTTGGTGTCAAAGCCACCCAATGCTTGCCTGTTTATACATTTATCGTTTTTAAAAGACTAGTCTAATAATTAATATTTTTTATAAAGCATTGCTGTGAAGTCTGATCCAAATAATTTTAAAGCAATATATGTATTTGTATATTGCAATCAGCAACAAGAGCGCAAGTGAGCACAATATACGCCCGAACAAGGTGTATACAGAATTGTGCTACTACATGGAAAACAGCATCCTGGTTGCCATGGCAACCACTTTAGATGACGAACGTATGTGACGACACACCGTCTCCACAGTCTGTACCTATGTACCAAATATGAAATGTGAAAGTTGAAAACTTTTGGAGTTAGAGTGCGGACAGGAACGGACGACAGGTATCACATTATACGCCCCGATATGTATATATATATATATATATATATATATATATATATATATATATATATATATATATATATATATATATATATATATATATATATTATGTCTGGGGGAGGGGGGTATGCATTCAAAGGGTAATTAGGATGTTTAATTAGGTATGCCATGCTGTTAGAGTTGTACCAGGATCTCGATGTAATAAGTAGCAATTCAGTGGTGATAAGTTGTCTCGTAAATGTCCATTTCTTTAAGGGGGAAATGATAATTGTGACGTCATTAGACAGGGAGACGGGTTAGGGTAAGTGTGTCTGAGTAAACCCCTTTTAGTATTCCCTGGAGGCTTGCCGTGACGTCACAGGACAGTGCTGCGGATGGCTCCGCCCCGTGATCAGGATTGGCGGAAGGCGACTGCGGAGGGCCAATAAAACGGCTCGATTGGAAGTGACGAGGACTCGAGGATAAAAAGGTTCTGTTCGGGGAAAAGGGGGGGAGGAAGAAGAAGATCGGTAAAGAAAAACCGTTTTTTGGTGGAGGCTGTTGTGCTCGGAGCGTGCTCGATTGTTGCGCTGGTGCGTTCCTGGATTCATCGTGTCTCGTGGCCTTGCTGTGCCTCGTGCCTCACCTCGGTTGGCTCTGGGGTTCTGCTGGCTCGGAGTACGGGGTCGAACGGCGGGCGGACCTGCCTCCCTCTCCTGCTCGCAACTTAGCGCCAGAACTGGCTCCCTGGCGGCTGTGAGCGGTCTTGGGCCGACACCAGGAGGTCGACAGTACCACGGTGGCTCCTGCCCCTGACGAGTGCAATGCCAGCTCGTCCGGCGCCAATCCAGGGACTGTTGCGTCCACACCACGGGCCAGCCTGACCACCAGGACCAGCTACGTTGTGTGTGTGTGTGTGTGTGTGTGTGTGTGTGTGTGTGTGTGTGTGTGTGTGTGTGTGTGTGTGTGTGTGTGTGTGTGTGTGTGTGTGTGTGTGTGTGTGTGTGTGTGTGTGTGTACCTGGCGCCTTAGAGGGTTTGAGATTTGTATATCCATTGGAATTGTTTGTGTTTTCCCCATGCCCGAACCGACACCACCATCCCGTCGAATCGCCCCGGATCCCTCCTCTTGCCGAGTCTTATTATTTCTGGTTCGCGAAATAAACGTTATGAACTCAGTGAAAAGTGACTCGTGCCACCTTCCTCGTCCCGTTTGCGGTAGAGCGATTAAAACCGCCATGTTTGGGTTATAAATAAATAAACCGCCTCCATCGTTTCGGCTCATTCTACGTTAGCGGGACTGTTCAAGTCCCGTGGACGTCACAATATATATCGGGCGTATAAAAATTAGTGTGGTCGATAAAAAATATTAGAAAGGAAAAAATAACTTGCACCAAAAACTTTAACATTTTCATGCTCACGCTGGGGGTATCGCTATAGCTCTGTTCTTCGAACAAGCTATCAACCAGCGCTAAACACAATTCAGATGTATGGACTTGTGGACACCACAAAAACGGACGGACACCACAAAAACGGACGGACACCACAAAAACGTAATGCCTCCAACGACTTCGTCACAGAAACGTATTAAAAATAAAAACCCCACCATTTACCCCTTGTTTAAGAAAGCTTTATTAGCAAATCTTTTTCTTCAATTAAGTTGTGTACTTCAGCATAAAAACGTTTCAATCCAACATTTCAACGAGTAAACATTGCTCACAGGGTTGCAAACCCAGCAAGGAAGTGCTGCAGTAATATGCAGTTGGCATATCAACAAACAAGGTGTCCATTTAGGCTTCAATAGGTTAATAGATATATAAAAAATGGTTTTCCTGAGGATGAATCAAGTTTTAGAGATATAATCACAAATCGGCATGCCTCCTCAACAACAACAGCCATGTCGGCCTTTTAACGAGCGAGAGGTCCTTCGTAGAGGGTGTCGAGAGTATAAGGGCCTATTGTATTATTTGTGATGAGGTAATAACAAAATGTGCCTGTTGGTGAGAATAAAAAAGGTCTGCTTGATATATTGCACCTTGACCATCATTGAATGGGCCGCTCTCAACGAAGCAGCATTTCAATGGTCGTCCATGGCTGCCAATCCATAAGCACAGTCATATAAACACCCAACTGACCGACGGTGACCCAATTGCCTCAATGCATACGGTCAGCCGTAGGTCTCTTGGGTAAGGACGGTATGACGTGGGCGAGCTGCGGAGTCAAGAGCCACAAAGCTGACGCTGTGGGAACCCATTGCGGTGACATGCAAAGACCGGCTGTTCCACACGGCCGCAATACACCGTGCGACCCAGGAGCTGAGTCGGTCAGACACGAGCAGGAATCAAGCAGCTCGGACGGCATTGGTGGCTGGTAGTGGTGACCCGTGGAGCTCGTGCAGGTGTCAGAAGTAGACCCATGACACGTTTCTGAAACATTCAAAGCAGGAGATTTTGCAATGTTTTACAAATGATGAAAATATTTCACAAGAAAACTCGGCAAACCGGTAATTCTTCCGATCAGTCTCACAATATCTCTACCTCGACGCAAACCGAGCATGACACCGTATTGTTGTGACAAAGGGAAAAACAGCACAGGTAGGAAGGAGACAACCAACCGAGACATTTCTTATCTTGTTTGGGGGAGAGAAAAGAAAAGAAGAGAAGAGTTGTGGGGGAAGTGAGGAAAAACACACACACACACACACACACACACACACACACACACACACACACACACACACACACACACACACACACACACACACACACACACAGACACACACACACACACACACACACACACACACACACACACACACACACACACACACACACACACACACTGAAGGAAAATTTAAGTTTAACTCTTCCGTATCAATATTGCTTTTATGTCATTCCGTTTCCAACCACACGATGACGCACACACAAAAATGTGAATAACCAATGTGCCGTGTGTGCCTACACGTAACGTCACTCGTACCTCCATTGTCAATAACAAAAACAAAATACGTTTCAACTAAAAAGTAACTTTTTAAATAAAAAAAACTTTCAATGTTTCAGCGTTTAAGCGTTTCAACTCAAAGATGTCCTTTAATTCAAGCTTCTGGGTCTCACGATCTGCCATGATCTTTCCTGGGAAAGCCACATTTCCAAGCTGGCCTCCAAAGCCAGTCGCCGATTGGGAATCCTTCCTCGGCCCACCTGAGCTCCTGACCACATACAAAGCTTTCGTCCACAGCCTGATGGAGTACTGCTCTCTCCTCTGGGCTGGTGCTCCTGCTTCCCACCTTTCTCGGCTTCACGCTGTGGAAACCAAGGCTTTTCGGATCATTGGCATCTCCCACAATGAGGCTGAGTCTTTGAGTCTCTCACTCAATCACCGCAGGCAGGTCGGTCGTCTTTCTGTTTTCTACCATCTCCTCTCTGGCCTCGCCCCCCCCCCCCCCTACTCTGTTTGAGATGTCCCCACCATATTTCCGCAGGGTGCTCAATGTCTGCCAGCAACCCTCTTCTGGTAAAACAACCAAAATCACGAATCGCCGCTCACCTTCACTCTTTAATTTCTCTTTTTCCCCACCTTTGGAATAAACTCCCTCACTCTGTTCAATCCCATTCTTCCCTCCAGGTCTTCCAAACAGCTGTTCACCACCACCTATGTTCCCCCATCCAAAACCACGATCTTCTCTACCCCAATGAATCCACCCCAAACCCACCTCCTCCAAATTCCTTGCCTTCCTTCCTGAAAGTCCCTGCGGTGTCCATCTTGTATACCTTGTATACCCCGTGTTCCCAGCCCCATCCCTCTCCCTTGCACAGATCTCATGTCTCTGTTCCCCACTGTTTTGTCCTTCCCTCTCCTGCCCTCCTTGTCTTGCGTTGTGTGTTAGCTCTCACACGAGCCTTGACAATGTATGCAAAAAAGGTAAATAAATAAAACTTTCTGGATTCTCAGAATGCTGTTCCACGGGTCTTTAACCCATGCAAACGACCGTGATGTCGTATTATCGGGTTTGTTGTTCACTGGATTATGACCGCCAGTATCGTAACTAACTGGTGATGTCATCAGTCTTTACCACCAATGACGTCATCACACGCTCTTTTTAGGGGGCATCTCTCACGACCTTGCTGGGCGGCAGATCTATTACGGATAAATTTGTCACTATTTATATTGCTAAGCTGTAGATCGATAGCAAATTTAGGCCACAACGTCCCTTTTAAATGTCATGAAGTTTGTGAATAAGTGAAATCTGCTTGCTCTGTTTATCAGTCTTCCTTACATACAAGTTCAGCAAGTCTTACAAAAGTCTGTGTTGTTTTCTATTTCCTGTTTGTATACTATATATTAATCATCTTGTTTGCATTCTGTGCTCTCTTCAAGGCACTACGAGGCGTGAATGGTGATTTGAAAGTCTTTTTTTTTTATACACAGGTGTCAAGACTCAAGCCTGGTGTTGGCTTGGTGGTTAGGATGGTGGCTTGGGATCCCAAGGTCCTGAGTTCAAGCCCCGTTGGCTGCTGAATTAACACCAGGGGGTTGACTCAGCCTGTCATCCTTCCGAGGTGGGCGAAATGAGTGCCAGTGTACTGGTCCCGGTGTATGCCCCGGTTAGAATAGGTGTACCATATCCCTGTGTGTCGTAAGAGGCGACCAGGGTTGGCGTCAGGAAGGGCATCCGGCCATAAAACATTCCCTCAAGAAAAAGCCAAACCCCTGCACAGCAGGGAAAAATGGCTGTAAAAACGGTCATTATATTTTATGTCAAGACTCATCATGGTGAATTAACAATATTAGTAAGAAAATAAACAAATAAATAAATAACTAAGAGCAATTATGGCTGGTCCCAAATTACTACTGTGACTACCTGTGTGAAGACATTGGTCAAGGAGAATGATACATCAGACCAAGGAATTACTGATTTAACGACTGGATTTTAAAGGCCATCCATGTACCTGGGCAAGTACGGCCTTGGCATGGTCCTTGCTGCACTCGAGGAAGCGTGGCACAGCGGGAGTAAGCACGTTGGACGTCATGACCCGGAGCTTCACCTCCAAACATGAAAGGCACCCATATGACCGGTCGCGTAACCTGTGTGAGGACAACCTCACTTAAAAACCCCAAAGAATGTCACTTTACTGACAGGTCTATGGACGTTAATTCAGGGCCATCTACTTATAATGTAAACTAACGTAGCAGAACGTTTAACCCACCTCCCCCCACCTCCCCCTCCATGTGGTCTATACACGTTCCTTCCCTTCTCTTCTAAAATAAATAAATAAAGACCGGTGTTGCCAGGGCGGAGGAAGATTGGGGGCGGACGACGGACGACTTGCCAATGCTCCCTTAACGAGTGGGTGTTTCTCGTGTAAGAAATACATTGCCACGAATCCTGTTCGAGACAAGTTTCTGTTTTCCCCATATATTTCAGCAAGCAGCGTTTCAGCTCAATAACTGCGGTTCCGATTCACAAGCAACTGCATATTGTGGTCTTGAATCTTTTTGAAACCACTATGCAGGAATGACGTCACTTCCTTGGGCACTGGTTTGTGCGCAGTATTTTGCAAAAGTGATGTGGTTTAGAAATACCACTGCTGCAGATGCTATTGTTCGTGGTTGCCCCTCGTATTTGAAGAAGGCCGTTGACAGGAGATATGCAAACCACCTGGTCGAATTGTTGGGTAGAAGGCTAGAAACTGCTTCCCAGATAGCAACCATATTTTGAGATAGCAGGTGGTGTAACCTGGTGTCAAGGAACCTCCAGGAAGATCAGGCTACTCAATACCCGCAGTACATGCAGGTATTTTAGTTTGTTCAGGGTGTTCGCAATGACATGCTTACTTTTCACGAAGAGCTAACGCTGGCAGACAGGACGTCCAGTTTAATGTCCTTCCGAGGGACTGCGCGCACACTGATAAATCAACCTGCATGTGAAACACCAGGATGACAGTTTATAGCCAGGCTGAGATTTCAACCTTGGCTTAACTGCTCAAAAGTGAGTGCACATACCTCCAAGTTATACTGCCACTACTTCTTCGGGGGGGTTGACCGGGTAAGACTTTTGGCCAAAGTCTTCCACAAAGTGACTGGCCAGGCCCTGACCTATGGTAGAAGGAGATTTGGGCAGCAATTTGTCATTTGTTTAGGGTGCCCATGCTAACTCACCTATTCTTCACAGTAGATGCCGTGTGATCTTTAAGGTCCACCAACTAATGCAAGCAGACAGTACACCCAGCTTAAAGTCAATCCGAGTGACAATCATGCAATATCCACCTGCGAAGCACCAACGTGACATTTTATAACCAGGTCGGGAATCAAACCCAGATTGGGCAGCGAAGCGCATCACCTCTGCACCATTCTGTCAGACTAGTGCAGGTTACAAATTATATTTTAAAACTCGAATGGTACCCGGTATAGCGCATTCATCCACCAGGATGAAGAGAGAGTTTACGTTTTGTATCCCACTCGTAGGCTGGATCTTCATCCAGACCGGACCCAAAATCTAATCGGCTTGTTCTTGTCGTCACCTACCAAAATGATCCAGCAAGTTTTGTCATAACCCGTCCATAACTTTTAAAAATATCGTGTCGTTTTTGGCCCTATCCCGCTGGTGAAGAATCATTTAAAGAACATGTATATATATATATATATTTTTTAATCCTCTTCTCCCGATCTTCACCAAAATAGAATCGACTCATCTTCGTCGCACACCAAACCTGCCCACCAAATTTCATCCGAATCCACGCACAACTTGACATGTCATGCTCACAGACAGACGGGTGCAACCATAACCTACCTCCACCTTCGGTGGCGGAGGTACCAAGTGTTGATGCAAATGATCCGATATTGAAATTTATTAGCACCATAGACTATTCAATTGTTTCTAAATAAAATAAAATAAAAATGATCTCACATTTCCATGGTAGGTTGTGCATGATGCATCATTGATGTGTGCAGACTCTCTCCTTGGAACGTTTTGGACAATTGCCTTTTGATTTTCAGCAGTGTTTGGAGCTCGTGAACCCTCTTTCTCCAGAACTTTTGTGGACTAAGAGGTGGGTAGGTATAAAAGAAAAAAGCGTATCACTTTCCCGCCCCTTTTTACAGATGTCCCGTGGTGGGCGGCAATGCGGCATCTTTTACAAAACAATGTGGATAACATGCTGGCGGGTTGGCTCATGATGTGGCAGAGTCGTAATTGCTGAGCGATGTTAATGAGTTGGTAAAATTTCACATGAGGGACAACGATTGGCTGTGTAAAGCACATGACGTTTTGAGGATGCTCAACAAACCGGAGGTGCATCAGGAGGAAGGAAGATGCACCGTCGCTTCGATTCCGGTTGTTCCTCGGAGTTGGTCGTAGCGTTCGGACAAAGACGCAGCATTTTTAAAAACTGCTTCTTTGTGAGCCCTCCATCACAATCTTCCACTCTGGTATTAAACCTTGAAGCAAAAGCAGGTATTAAACAATGCAGTTACATTTTTGCCATTGTTTCAAGTATCTTTGAAAGCTTGAATGTGGTGGGGGTTGGATCAAAGGTTTTCCCCAACGATGAAGAACTGCTTCTGCCCCAGTAAAACTTAGCAAAGATGGCTTTCTAATGTCATTTTCAAGCAGTTTTGAATCCCCCCCTCCACCCCACCGGTCATTTGTGTAGGAATGTTTTTGGCTTCTGTATTTGTCATAATGGCTGTGGCTCTGCACCCTGTTTGACAATATTGGGTTGTTTTTAATCGTTGTTTGGTGTCGCTTGGTCTACCTTTTTAAAGATCAAGCTTCACCCTGAAGTGTAGTAACTTGGTTTGCTCATGCGATATGACACGTGATCTCCAAAGGGTTTATAAAGCCGTCGTTTTTGCCTCATCGATTTATTAAGAAAACACCAAAACCATTTTTTTTTTTAACAATGATTCACAAGCAATAAAAACGAATAAGAAAAAAAAAATGAGATAAACCTCACATGCAATTGTCCTTGCTTTCACAATCAATCAAATCACTTGATTGACAGGTAGGCGTCGTTTCCCCCGGGACAGGTGATTCCGTTCCATGTGCTCCGGTACACTGCCCTTGCTCAACCTTCCAAACTGCCGGCACCAGTCCAGGCTCGGCAGAAGCACCGGCAGGCTGAGATGGATGAGTCTTCTTATCATTCTTCTTCTTTGATTTTTGTGTTGTTTGCGCAGCAGTCGATTCCTTCTCCATCGGTGAAGTATCATGAGGAACTGCAAACGGTCTCAAGTCAATGCACATCTCCTCAAACAAATTTCCAGGCTAACATTTCACGTCACAATCAATATAGTCATCCCCAAATGTGCTCGTGCAGCTCCGCGTACGAGCTATCCTCGAGCGCGTGCTCCACAAGAGAGTGGTAACACGCATAAAGATTATTTATATATGATTACACAAGTTGAATTTTGGTACGTAATATGTCGATGCTTATGTACACCCACTGTAAGTAAAACCACTGAATTGATCGGAGTCTTTGCAGGTAAAGGGTAAACGCACTCCTGTATTTTCTTATCGAGTTCAGATACACATCTAATAAGATTTGCCATCCGTCTTGTCTCTATGTTCGTGTTTTTTGCAAAGACCGCTGGGTCGACAACCACCACGTTTGGCATGCAGACAAAGGATGGTGTTAGATCGGTGATGAACTGTGCTCGGTTTCCGCCAGACATAGCGCTTTGCAGTCAGGCCAAATAGTTCAATTTTCGTCTCTTCAGGCCACAGAATCTTTTGCCTCATGCTCTCGGAGTCTTTCACGTGCCTTTTTGCAAACCCCAGGTGTGCTGTCATGTGCCTTTTTCTCAGGAGTGGCTTCTGTCTGGCCACTCTCCCACAAAGTCTAGGTTTGCAAAATGCTGCAGAGACTGTTGTCCTTCCATAGCAAGTTCTCCCATCTCACCCAAGGAACTCTGTAGTTTTGTCAGTGGTCATTTGGGTTCTTGTTCATCTCTCTGACCAAGGTCCTTCTTGCCCAGTTGCTCAGTTTGGTCAGATGGCCAGCTCTCGGAAGAGTCTGGGTAGTTCCATATTCTTTTGTTTGCCTAATGATGGAGCTCACTGTGCTCTTGGGAACTCTCAACATTAGAAATTGTTTTATACCCTTCCCCAGATCGATGCCTCTTCACAATTCTATCTTGGAGTTCTACGGACAGTTCCTTGGACTTCATGGTGGAGTTTCTGCTTTGACATGCACAGTCAACTCTGGGACGTCGTATCTATAAAGGTGTGTTTCTTTCTCAATGTCCAATCAATTGAATTGGCCACAGGTGGACTCCAATGAAGTTGTAGACATCTTAAGGATGATCAAAGGAAATTGGATTCACCTGAGCTCAATTTGGAGTGTCATAGTAAAGGGGTTGAATACTTATTGACTCAAGTCATTTCAGATTTGCATTTTAAATTAATTTGTAAAAAAAAATTATTAAGACATGTTTTCATTTTCTCATCATGGAGTGATGTATTTTGTATGGATCTGTGATAAAAAAATTTTTTTTTAATTTTATCCATTTTTAGCTCGCCTGTTCGAAGAACAGAGAGCTATAACGATACCCCCAGCGTGAGCGTCAGCGTGAGCGTGTGTGAGCGTCAGCGTGAAAATGTTAAAGTTTTTGGTGTAAGTTATTTTTTCCTTTCTCATGTTTTTATCTACCACACTTTTTTTATACGCCCGAAATATATATATATATATATATATATATATATATATATATATATATATATATATATATATATATATATATATATATATATATATATATATATATATATATATATATATATATATATATATATATTGTTACGTTTGAGGGGGGGGTATGCATTCAAAGGGTAATTAGGATGTTTAATTTGGTATGCCATGCTGCTCGAGTTTACCAGGATCTCGATGTAATAAGTAGCAATTCAGTGGTGATAAGTTGTCTAGTAAATGTTCATTTCTTCAAGGGGGGAAATGATAATTGTCACGTAATTAGATAGGGACACGGGATAGGGTAAGTGTGTCTGCGTAAACCCCTTTTGGTATTCTCTGGAGACTGGCCGTGACGTCACAGGACAGTGCAGCGGATGGCTCCGCCCCGTGATCACGATTGGCAGAAGGCGACGGCGGTGGGCCAATAAACGGCTCGATTGGAAGTGACGAGGACAGGAGGATAAAAAGGTTCTGTTCGGGGTCGAAAAGAAAGAGGAAGAAGATCGGGACAAAACGATCGCGGTTTTTTTTGGTGTGGAGGCTGTTACGCGAAAAGCATTCTTGTTGTTGTGCTGATTCGATCGTGTTCTTCATCGTGTCTTGTAGCCTTGCTGAGCCTCGTGCCTCACCTTGGTTGGCTCTGGGGTTCTGCTGGCTCGGAGTACGGGGTCGAACGGCGGGCGGACCTGCCTCCCTCTCCTGCTCGCAACTTGGCGCCAGAACTGGTTCCTTGGCGGCTGTGAGCGGACTTGGGCCGGGACCAGGAGGTCGACAGCACCACGGTTTCTCCTGCCCCCCTGATGAGAGCAAGGCTAGCTCGTCCGACGCCGATCCAGGGACAGTTGCGTCCACACCACGGTCCAGCCTGACCACCAGAAATAGCTACGTTTTGTGTGTGTGTGTGTGTGTGTGTGTGTGTGTGTGTGTGTGTGTGTGTGTGTGTGTGTGTGTGTGTGTGTGTGTGTGTGTGTGTGTGTGTGTGTGTGTGTGTGTGCTTGGCGCCTTAGAGGGTTTGAGATCTGTATATTCATTGGAATTGTCTGTGGTTTTCCCCACGCCCGATCCCACACCATCCCGTCGAATCGCCCCGGATCCCTTTTCTTGCCGAGTCTTGTTATTTCCGGTTAATAGTAAAAAAACAAATAAACATCATCAACTCAGTGAAAAGTGACTTGTGCCACCTTCCTCGTCCCGTTTGCGGTAGAGCGATTAGAACCGCCATGTTTGGGTTATAAATAAATAAACCGCCTCCATCGTTTCGGCTCATTCTATGTTGGCGGGACTGTTCAAGTCCCGTGGATGTCACAATATATATATATATATATATATATATATATATATATATATATATATATATATATATATATATATAATCGGGGCATATTATGTGATACCAGTCGTCCGTCCGTTCCTGTCCGCACTCTAACTCCCAAAGTTTTCACGTTTCATATTTGGTATATAGGTACAGACTGTGGAGACGGTGTGTCGCGACATACGTTCATTTAAAGTGGTTGCCATGGCAACCAGGATGCTGTTTTCCACGTAGTAGCACAATTCTGTATATACCTTCTTGTTCCGGCGTATATTGTGCTCACTTGCGCTCTTGTTACTGATTATAATATACAAATACATATATTGCTTTAAAATTATTTGGATCAGACTTCACTGCAATGCTTTATAAAAAAAATATTAATTATTAGACAAGTCTTTTAAAAACGATAAATGTATAAACAGGCAAGCATTGGGTGGCTTTGACACCAACTCTGGTAAATTCAGGCTGTGACACAAAGTGTGAAACAAGTCGAGGGGTGTGAATACTTTCTGAAGGCACCATGTGTTGTGGGTCAGAATTCTGCCACGTCTTGTGTACATAGTATGTAGACTGTCCTTCACCTATTTAGGCATCTTTTGGTTGATATGAAAAAGCTGGCAGGCTGCTGTACAGGTACGCACACTCACCTCTCCGCTGTCTAACCTGGTTTTGAATCTTGAAAGCTATAAACGGTCATCCCGGTGCTTCATCAATGTATATGCCGTCCCTCGGATGGACGTTAAACGAGACGCTTCATCTGCCAACAATAGTTTGTGGATGTTCTCGACCCCATAGTCTCCTTTGCGAAGAGTAGGAGAGCGATCACCAGCACCCTGAACAAATTAAATTCCTTCCCTAACCTACAGAAGGCACTGCATAAACAGCACAGCCACACCCTCAGCCAATGATTGTACCCCAAGTCTTGTGCTGCATACGAAAGAAGAAGAAGAAGAGGAAGAAGATTGATACGAGCAAGTCATCCAGTTGAGGGCTCAAGTTGACTGCAATTAATTTTAAAGAACACAAATAGCAGTAGGTACTGCATTATAAAGCATGCATGTCGTTTCAAAAGGACGATCAGCTCCCTACCCTGTACAGCTGCAAACACTAGCTTATGCTTTTATTTTAAGAAATACCTTTTGGCCTGAGACCATGGGTACCTGAGACCATGGGTATCGGCTGTGTAAACTCTAAACCAATAAAGAATAAGACATTTTCAATCGACGAACCGACAAACCCAAAATTTGAACCATAGCGGAGTTTAGGATCGAGTACTTAAAAGTCCAGGTGTTGCGACAAGTTCTCACCGTGAGCATCAGTAAGGCCACTCGGGCCGACCCATTCGAAAGTCGGCCGACGCAGACCACCACTGACGGTATGAGTCTTCCGCAATAGGCCGAGGCTGCTGAGTATGTTGGCAATGTCGTACAGTCGGCGTACTGTGGCTGTAGACAACAGAGAAATGCTTTCAATATCGATCGACAGTCACCCGATTTAAATTCTCCTTCTGCCTACCATCATTATTATGAGGATACGTGATAATAAACGGAGGTGTTGTACTTTATTACGTATACATGGGAGAAGATGATATGAGGAAAGAGAGAGATTGGGGGAAAAGCATCATTGGCAAGCGAATGGGGAGTCAGGAGAGTGGTCGGAGGAATGGCGAGAGAAGGGAAATAAGTTTGGGAGGAAATATGAATAAAGGGACGGGGAGAACGGTGATAGAAGCAACATGCATGGAACATACTGGGGAGGGTGGGGGAGTGGTATTGTCCAAATTCCCGCTGTATTTGCGTACATCGTGAATATTAACAAAAGATGCCACCACTTTAAAACTACCAGTTAACGAACACTACCTTTCCGTAACATCAATGTTATCATTTGTACAGTGACTAACCATCATATTATGCAAAGTCATCGAGTCCACAACAGATGTTAAGAAGGGTCGAGAGTTCTTGGCCCAACATGCACATGAAACGTGTACACAAACAAGAGCCACCATTTTCAACATGATCACCCTTTGAACAAATGCATTACTTTCATTATATTTACAGGTAAATTAAAACATTCTTCTTCCTCCATAGTCAGGCCACAAAATTTTGATCTCCCCTCCTATACTGGTCTTCATTCGGTATTTCCCCACAACTTAGTACCGAAGAGCAGTGAAAGCTGATCAACGCTATTTACCGACAGTTTCAATCCGAGCGTTGTTCTGAGCATCGATTAGATCTGCACCTCAACATTTGCCTTACTTTTGAATTGCTTTTCATCTTCTGGGCCGCACGGGGAATAATGGTTGATGATGCTGGAAGCCGCTGTATCAAGGTCGATATCCTTTGTGCTGGACGTCAAGAAGAGCATCACAAACCTCTGGCTCAGGGTACGCAGGGACTTCTCTTTACGTCCCCCACGCACTGCACACAGAAAATGAACGAACTATGTTGTCAGGATGAACGATTCATTGAAAATGATGCACACGGAAGCTCCATCTGTGATTAACTCTCGGGACAAAATCTCTATCATCGTAGTGTGAGGTCCTGGGAGGATGGAGAGAGAAAAAGCACCAACATTCCGTTGGTAGCGGATCAACTCTTCCATCATACTGCACCACACAGGCAACTCGCACCTGCCGTCATGTTTGACGGGCATTTCAAGCTGCTGTCTGTTTTTGCTCCCACAACCACAAACTTTGTTTTCATCTTTATCAGGAGCCTTGAGGCACACGTATAAATAGGTGCAAGAGAAAAGGATGCAGCCACCCACAACTTTAAAATTAAGAACTCACAGATGTGTGGAAATCTGTTGCTCAGACGCGATCCAGTTTCTGCATGCATAGGATGAGGCTCTTCTGAAGAGTCCGAGGAAGAGCAAGAACTGGGGTTGCTTTCTTCTTCTGGTGCACCTAACTGCTTGAGGGCCTGCTTCATGGCTTCAGGCCCATGCCAACAGTAACGGTTCTTTGCAACACGGGATAGCAGTGCCAAGCTCTCGAGCACGTTCACCACATCGTATATGCGTCGGCGCTCAACACCTGCACAAACATTGGGGCATCATATATTACTCTGCCCCTCTCATTCTTTCTCTCCCTCATGTGGCTTTAAATAAGTTCCTTTCACCTTAGGAAGGAGACATAAGTACATTATTTTGCTCAGATAGAAAAGAAAACCATAGAGTGCACCATTGCTCTGGATTGTCAACAATAACATTCTATAGTATGCATGTTAATATTATATATAACCCAAACTATTATCGTAGCCCTTTCTCCCATACCAAGCACACTGGCCATGTTGTCCACGTAGATCTGTCTTCCTGTTGCAGCATCACTTGGACTGGGAAGGTTGCGCAGAAAGCGGAGACTCAGCAGGCCCAGGCTTTTGTCTTTTCGGCTTTGTTGTTGCGAGTATGTCTGAAAATCATCCTGGATGGGTAATGGAGATGTGCCAAGTTATAACGTTATGTTTTTACTTGTTAAACCTTCAAATGAGTAACAAACCGTAGTGGCGAGCAAATTGGCAATTAGCAAAGTAGGATTTGGACGCAATGTATCTTCAAGAGATTAGCAAACGGTCTTCTTACGAGAACGTGTCTTTCAATCCATCAATAAGTTATTCGTACTTCTGTGCAGGATTCGCACCTGAGTGATCAGTTGTGCAACAAAATTGCTCTCGAAATCGCACAAGTTAGTTGTGTACAACTGTTTTGTCCACATCATCTGAGCAAGTGTGTTGTTTGTCCTTCTTTTCTGAACGTCGTTTACATGAAAAGTGAACCACGTCGTCAATTTGTTTATAGTGTCCAGATAGCAACCACACCACAACGTAGCAAGTAAGATAATCCGGAGTCGAGGAACCTCCAACAAGACCAAATCACTCACTACCCGCAGTGCAGGCAGGAACATGTCATTTGTTCCAGGTGCTGATGATAATTCACCTACTCTTCTGATCAGACACCGTGGGGTCCTTAACGTCCCCGTACTAATGCCAGAAGACAAGAAACCCAGTTTAACATCCATCCGAGGGACGGCGCACAGATGTATGTATTGTCCTGCCTGTGAAACACCAGGATGATAGTTTATAGCTCGGCTGAGATTCAAACCCAGGCTAGACAGTTCAGAGGGGAGCGTTCATACCTCCAGACTATCCTACCACCCCCATCTGAGCAAGTAGTTCCACAGCAAGAATTCCTCATCTGAAGTATGTGTAGCAATTGAGCTGAGCCTGGTGATGGTGTCACTTCTATATATTTTTTTTTAAAAAACGATTTCACCAATTGGTAATTACTGATGAACAGTTGGCTATTCTTGTTTCCTCGTCTGTAGTTGTTTTTTTTTTTCCATGAAATGTTGAATGCAATTATTGTTCTTCATATTATGCACCAGGCTCGATACAGAGCATCTTCTGTCAAAGCAGATTCCTGGTTTGGGTTGCAATCCTGGATAGGTCACCACTCTGAAGCAGACTGGGGAAAGTACACGAATAATTGAAAAAAAATATATAAAAAATTCCAGGTAGTGAGAGACTAATAAATGGTACAAATGAGAACGGCACTCGGTACAGCACGTACCTCCACCAGGCTGAACAGTTCACATTTTGGACCACCCAAAGGCTGGATCTCAACCAAAATCTAATGGGCTTGTTCTCGTCACCTGACCGACTCATTCACCAAGTTTTGTCATAACTCGTCCACAGCTTTTTGAAATATCGTGCTCTATATAGTTTTGGCCCAATCTCTCAATGGTGAAGAATCACTTTTAAAATTATATTTATCTGGATCTTCACCAAAATCTCAACATTTTGTCCTTTTCACAAACCCACCTTTCTCCACCAAATTTCGTCCGAATCCATCCACAACTTTTTGAAATAACCTGTCCACAGACAGATGGGTGAAAACGTAACCTCCATCCACCTTCGGTGGCGGAGATTAAAAAAAAATAGCTACATGAAGGAGCACGAGTGGTTTTGGATTCAGGAATGAAGAACATGATAACCATGTGGTACAAATGAAAGGGAGGGAGATCAATTTAAATATAATGATAATCCAAATGTAGGTATCTAGTTCTGTCAAGTCATGACCAACTTCTGGTGTCATTCATAATTAGATTTCTCCAAACATCCATCTCCTGCACTGCTTCCCGAACCTGACAGACAGCTTGGTCGCAGCCTTGAAACCATCCATCCAGCTCATACACGGTCTGCCTCTTCCTGTTCTTCCCACGAATAATCCAAATGTAGTCCCTGCCTTCAATCATATGCTGAGGACTTCGGTGAGATATTGAATGCATAGCTATGGAAGAATCTCTCATTTAACTAGCAAGATGATTGAATTACATGAAAGCAAGGAAGTTTGAAAGACTTCTTCAATATATTTACAATTACAAGACCTTTTGATTTCAAAATAAAGTTTTTTTTTTTTTAAAAACCAGTGAACCTGCAGAGCATAAAGGATACCCAAAATAATGGTAGAAGGAACGAGAGAATTCATAGGAACACCTTCCCCTGCACTGTGAGTGAGGTCTGTGAGCAGCAAATTTGATTGGTCGTGATGACGTAAAATGCCATCATATTTTGTGCAAGTACTGCTAAACGGAAGGTTTTCAAAAGTGCCAAAAGGTGATTTGTGTTCTACAGTGTTAAAGTATAATTTAAATGAAATTAGAGATTTTTAAAGGCTGTAGAAAATAATTTTTTTTCGGATATTTACCACCATTGATGCAGTCCTTTTTTTTTTTCTTTTTTAATACTTCCACTCATTGTGGTGGCATAATTCCATACTTTCAACTGGCTCTGATCAACGATGCATTGCCACTGCTACCGAGTATGGGGGCACCACTGATGCAATGGCCTTCCACCAGTACACTGGTACTCATTTTGTCAACCTCAGGATGATGATAGGCTGAGTTAACCCCACCTGGTGTTAATTTAGCAGCCAACAGGGCTTGAACTCAGGACCCTAAGATCCCAAACCAGCCACCCTAACCACCAAGCCAACACCAGTCTTGCAGTCTTCTACACCGCCTTAACTAACATGTTATATTAGTTATTTGTGCCTGTTTGTGTGCTTTATTATGTCCTTAAAAACATTGAGTTTCTTCTTTGGAATGATTCTCAATTTTGTTTGACTGCCAGGCGAGCAAACAAAGAAAAGAAGAAGAAGAAATAAAACACTTCTCTGCACATGTGCGATTTGGGAGAAATTCAGAGACAAAGTATTGTTAAATTACAGGTTCGTTTTCCGATTCATGTTTAAAATATAACATTCATTTTAAATAAGTTGTTCCTCGATCATAAACTAATGTTTATAGACAGAAAGATAGACAAAGTGAACCAAATTTCTGAACTCCACTTTTCGCTTCACGCACGCAGGGTAACAAACGTATTACTGAGGCAACACAGTTAGTTCAGCGATTTTGGATATGACTGCGACAGAGATATACAAGCCGGAGCCAAAAACAAAGGAAAAGACTGGAAAGAGGGATTTACTAAAAGTGAAGCTTGACAACGTTTGGGGAAAAATGCTGAAATTAGAACAAATCGTACGACTCGAAGAGGTGAAAGACGATATACCTGATAAAGCCTCACTTGAAGAAAGTCATAATGTATCATGTTATTTATATATATATATATGTATATATATATGTATATATATATATATATATATATATATATATATATATATATATATGTATATATGTGTGTGTGTGTGTGTGTATCTATATATAAAATACACCGGGCGTAGTGGCGTACGCCTGTAATCCGGCTACTCGGAGGATCGCTTGAGGACGGGAGCTCTGCGCTGGGCCGCGCTATGAGAGGGTGAAGGGCAGCCTGGAATCATGGCAAAACCCAATCCTTATCCCTGTGTCGTAAGAGGCGACCAGGGTTGCGTCAGGAAGGGCATCCAGCGTAAAACCTGTGCCAAATCAGTATGCGGATCATAAAAGCCGAAAGCCGAACATCTATATATAATATACATGTGTGTGTGTGTGTGTATATATATATATATATATATATATATATATATATATATATATATATATATATATATATATATATATATATATATATATATATTGTTACGGTTGTGGAAATTCACAGAACACCATTCAGACTTCCCAGAGATCAGTTATGTCGATAAGTGTGTGTTCAGATTAGAGTGGCACCTGTATATGTGGAAGAATTGCGTTGCTCAGCTGGCAGGTCACACAGGTAGCTCAGATGGCAGAACACTGGTATGGTTTGCCAGAGAACCTGGGTTCAATTACTTGCCCAGAGAGCTCAGAGAGCAGAGCACTGGTATGGTTTTCCTGAGGACCTGGGTTCGATTCCTGGTCTGGGCATGTAATTTTTCCACATATATTTATGATGTTGGTTTTTTTCCTGCTCATTACCTTCGCAAACTTTGTTGCGAAGATTATGTTTTGATCGCTGTGTATTTATTTATTTATTTGTGAATATGTGTGTTTGTTTGTTTGTTTGTTTGTTATTCGCATAACTCCAAAAGTATTGAATTGAATCACAGCAAATTTGTTGGGAGGATTGGTTATTATCCGAGGACCATCTGATAAGATTTTGGGAGCGATCGGGTCAAAGGTCAAGGTCAAGGTCATGAAAAGGTCAAAATCGTCTTTTTACCATAGCGCAGTCAATTTGTATCCAATTTGCATGTAACTAATGCCAAAATGTTCAGAATTCAATGCCCCATCTTGTGATATGTGACATGACACAATGACGTAATAACCCTTATTAGCGGTTGGGAGTCAAAGGTCAGGGGGGGGTCACAACATTGCAAAATGTGCGGTTTTAGTCAGAACACGGTCAATTCTTATCCGATTTGCATGAAACCAACACCAAAATGTTGACTGTTCTGTTCCCCACACTCTAATACCAATTACAAAGGTCAAGGTCGAGGTCATGAAAAGGTCAAAATCGTCATAGTGCAGTCGATTTTTATCCAATTTGCATGCAACCAATGCCAAAATGTTGTGAATTCAACGCCCAATCTTTTGATATACGATATGACACAGGAAATTGAATGTTTTTAAGCCATCATAACACATATGAGATAGCAGATGTGGTATGGGGTTAAATACCCTCACAATCAACCTTTTCTGGGGGGGGGGGGGTGGGTGGCAAAATGTAGCGTTGGCGAAGGTATGCGCTCTACTGAGTGCCCGTTCTAGTTTCTAATTAAATAATATACCAATACTGTAATCCACAATTAATGTTTTATTTTATGTAAAATAAATTATTTCAACTGACAATAGCAAAACATCAAACTTTATATAAATCATCACGGAATGCTCTGCCAACCCATGTTGTACTCATTTCACTCATCACATATCAGTCTAGTGTTGGCTTAACGGTTAGGGTGCCTGGCTTAAGATCTTAGGGTCTTGAGTTCAAGCCATGTTTTATCCGTTGAATTAACACAATGTGGGTTGACTTAGCCTGTCATCCTTCTGGGGTGAGTGAAAGAATGCTAGTAATGGGGGCATTGTATTAGTGGTATCATCAGGCCCCCAGAGAATGATGCAACCAAGCAGCTGTTGGCTGCAAACGAATAAATAAAATATCAGATCACACGATGCACGGTACGAGTACCTTCACGCTGCATCACGCGGCTGGTCGTCGAACACACGTTTTGGTAGGAAAATGATCTAAACGAGTTTGTTTGCAATATTGTTTATCGCATTTGTGCTTCGAAGTACAAGGACAGACAAGGGACTTGGACACAGCAAAAGGCCATTTGGCCCATCATGCCTGTGCTTTATCAACAACACATTTCATTAATCCATCAGTTTCTGGACTTTGTCACCTGAGTGATGGAGGGGAGGAACACGGTGATGCCGTCAGGTAGCATAGCTACATTGAGAGTTGGGGGGGAGCGGGTAAAGAAGGTTGTTGGGTGAGGAATTAAACACATCAACTTCTCATGCACTTTTTCCACACTCAAGCAATGCGCAGGTCCTGCCAATATCCCTGTACCCCTCCACATCTCCAATGATTCTCAGTATCTGTCTCATTCCAGAGAGACCATTCTATTCATTAACTACACCAAGTGGAAGACCCCTGCTTTGCTACCACCTTAACTCTCCTCTCTATTCCCAGGCAATGCCCCTTGGTCCTACCACTGTCTATTCTGCTGAAGGGCTCTTCCTTTATTTTATACATACCCTTCATCATCTTAAATCCCCTCCTCTCTGATCAATAAAGTCCTTTCTTCTTCAGCCACTCCTCATATGACCTGAAATGCACACTTCTGTCGACTAATTAAATTATATAATTGTTTGAACAGTTGTCTTCCTGCAGTGAACTCGCCAGACTTGTTCTGGGCCTACTGTTCTTATTCCTCTTTCCTTAGTCATTCGATCAAAAATGTGTTTGCTGAATCTCCTGCACCGCGACGCGTTTTCAGTCACATGAGAGCATGTCATTCGACCACGCCCCCTTAATCTCACGCACGGGAATCCCCTTAAACGATGACGTCACGACAGGTGAACACAGGTGAAGACGAACATACCGTCACGCTCACTTGCGACCAATGGGCAACGGCCGGGATGCCTTCCCGCAAAGGGCTGACGGCTGGCGGTGACGTCATCTTGCGCGCTGGCATTTCCCTGCAGGAAGTCGAGGGATGTTCACAAATACAGTACACAATGACACCTTGCCCAGGTGTCCACAGTAGGAATGACTCACAAAGCAAACTTTGTTTTCGCGACAACATGAGATTAAGCTCATTGAACACGTCGTCCGATCAATATCAAATTCTCTCTTTTTCTTTCTCGCCATTATATATATATATATATATGTATATATATATATATATATATATATATATGTATATATATATGTATATATATATATGTATATGTATATATATATATATATGTATATATATATATATATATATATATATATATATGTATATATATGTATATATATATATATGTATATATATATATATATATGTATATATGTATATATATATATATATATATATATATGTATATATGTATATATATATATATATATATATATATATATATATATATATATATATATGTATATATATATACATATATACATATATATATATATATATATATATATATATATATATATATATATATACATATATGTATATATATATGTATATATATATATATATATATATATATATATATATATATATATGTATATATATATATATGTATATATATATATATATATATATATATATATATATATATATATATATATATATATATATATATATGTATGTATATATATATATATATGTATGTATATATATATATATGTATATATATATATATATATATGTATGTATATATATATATATATATATATATATATATATATATATATATATATATATATATGTATATATATATATATATATATATATATATATATATATATATATATATATATATATGTGTATATATATATATATATATATATATATATATATATATATATATATATATATATATATATATATATATCTAACTAAAGCTATGACGTGACTGATATTGCGTTGTCAGAAGAATGAGCGTGTGGGTGGTTAAACCGCACAATGACACACTGCGTAAAGGAAGAGCAGGGCCGGTGTTGGCCAGTCGGGGGCAGAGTCAAACATGAGGCCCCACCCACTTTCAAACAACAATCACAACAGTGCGAATTATTGCTACGAACCTATTTTTAAAACGCCAGCAGCAACATCGTATGACGTCATGACAATGTAAAACCATGCTGACTCACCTTGACAAAGGGACCCTCCTCGAGGTGGATAGTTATTGTTTTGGTGAGTACGGACGTGTGCGGTGTCGGTGTGACCAGGATTTTATAAGCTCAGGCTAGCGAACCGTCACAAGTGCAAGTTGAGTGACAACCGGGAGTTTTGGAACGGAACGCCGGCTCTGAGAAGAAAGAGGACACCGGACAAGTGGGAAAAATGAACAAAACGAGTGACAATTAATTAACTTCACTTCCTTGACATTCAGTAAAAAACACCAAATATTTAGGAAATAAAAAAAATTATTATACCAACAGTTGTTAATTAAACGGCAGGAATTACGAATGAAAATCTCGAAATATCTCGTTAATACCATCGGGTGTGTACGTGAAGCGACTGAAGTCGTCAAAATGACACCTTAATAATTAGTTAAAATTAACACTGGTCCGAGGATCTCGATCGAAATTCAAACACTTAACTACTTTACATCACTGCACTCAACTTACCCCAAGCCGCTTGCCACGTCGCCCTTGTGCAGTACTCGAACGTTTCATACAGTTAGCCAACAAGTCCACACACGCCCGTTCCAACCCGCCTGACCATGACCGGTGTGGCAAATACTCATCCACGTGGACGACGTAATAAGCAAGTGGAGAACCGTGGGTGGAGCGTGCGCTAATAAATAATACGAGGGACCGCTCGCTCCGCCCACTATGCTTTCCTTTTATGGATTCTGGCCAGTCATAGCTCCCGCCAAATGCGCCAATTCGCGCCGAACGGCCTCAAACTCGGCAGATCGTTCACTTCGTGAGCACATGCGACATCAGTATTCGGCTCATCGATCCTTTTCATGAGATTATTGTGTTGCGGACATATAACGATGTCAATAATGATTTGATATCGCAAAAACAAAAAAACCCCAAAACAAACGCCTTGAACTTAAACCTTCGGGCGACCAATGGGGTGCATGCATGCACTAAATCACGTTTGGTTGGAACTTCAATATTTTTTATCTCGAAGGTCGTCCGAGGGTTCAAGTTCATTCTGCCATCGTGGACTGATTTTTTTTTTTACGTATACGTAAGAGTCGAGGCTCGTGGAAGAGCTTGATAAAGGGGCGGGATGCTTCGCTTGAACAGTAATAATCTTCACTCGTAGCTATGTTACAATCGATAACATTCCGCGCCAATACAATAAAAAAATCGATAATAACGATTAAATATGATCATGAGCAATATTCGATAAGGCTGCCAGGACACTGACCCTCGAGGTCAGGACATCGTACACACAATCTCCTCTCAACTGTCTAGCCTGGGTTCGAATCCCAACCCAGCTATAAACTGCCATCCTGGTGTTTCACAGGCAGGGGGATTCATCAATATGTGTGTGTGTGTGTGTGTGTGTGTGTGTGTGTGTGTGTGTGTGTGTGTGTGTGTGTGTGTGTGTGTGTGTGTGTGTGTGTGTGTGTGTGTGTGTGTGTGTGTGTGTGTGTGCCGTCACTCGGATGCGTGTTAAACTGACGTCTGTCTGCCAGCATTAGGTGGTACACGTTAAAGACCCCACAATATCCTTCGTGAGGAATTGGCGAGCTATCGTCGGCAGCATGAACAAACTACAAATCCGCGCACTCCTCAGTCGAGTCTCGCATCGGAATGGTGACCGGTCGAGGAATGTAACCCCAGCTAGGAACCCTGTACAGATACAAACACATACAGTGTACGATGAGGATGATGAACACGAGTAATATTCCACAATAGTAGTATTATTATTATTATTACAATGACATGTAAATATGAAACATTTCTATTAAAGGTTCCAATTGAGAAATGTTTCAATTTCCTTTCCAAGTTACTCAATCAGTCACGAGTCAACGGCTCATGTCAAATATATATATATATATATATATATATATATATATATATATATATATATATATATATATATATATATATATATATTATAATACCAAGCTTGCACACTAAAAACTCGGCTCGCCGTCACACGTCCCTATGAAATTGCTGTGGCACTTAGTGGACATGCCGATAATGTTTGGGAAGTCTTGGCGTTCCATAGTACCACTTGCATTTTGCACAATGCGTATTTCTATCATTCCCCGTGTACGGTCTGTCGTCTGCTACCAGCTATGTTCTACTGCTATCCCGTCCATGTGCACGGGTATCGCTAGTATGTATATTTATATGATTATATATATATATATATATATATATATATATATATATATATATATATATCTATATATATATATATATATACATATATATATATACATATATACATATATATACATATATATATATACATATATATACATATATATATATATATACATATATATACATATATACATATATATACATATATATACATATATACATATATATACATATACATATATATACATATATACATATATATACATATACATATATATACATATATACATATATATACATATATATATATATATATACATATATATATACATATATATATATATATATATACATATATACATATATATATATATATATATATATATATATATATATATATATATCTATATCTTACTCGGAATAATTAAGGTGGAAATAAATAAAAAGGACCATTGTTCATTTCAAACTTGTATTGTTGTGAAAGAATTAGGAAGAAAAATATTTGTTTCATTGAAGTGAGTGTCTTGTTGTCAGGCTATGGACTTATTAATCAGCCCTGATCTTATGCTGAACAATAATTGAGTAGCTGGAAATAAAAACTATCAATTACCCACTTTGACAAAAAAAAATAAAAAAAATTGTGAAACTCCTTGATGAAGACAGTTGATTGAGCGTTTTTAATGAACGGAGAAGAAAAATAAATAAATATATCCCCTCCACCTCGTGATCTTTTCTACTCCATTACGACATACCAAAACCTGATCCCCAAGCGGTTTACTTGCAGGTAACACTGTACTTCCTGCTCTCCTTCACACGAAATTCAGGTTGCAGAGCCCCTATTCAGAGAGGTTCTGACCTACGGGCTTAAAAAAAAGGGTCTAAACCTCGATGGTGGATGTTGCTCAGCTGATGAGCTTGATGGGCATTGAACAAGGAGGCACTTGATAAACAAAAGGAATTTTTTATCCTCTTTATTCCTCTTCATTAATTTCCTTGTTCAGCATCAGTTCATCCCCTCACCTCTTCCATGAGCCTCGCTCTTATAAAGAAGAAGAAGAAGAAAAAAAAAAACAGAGTGGATGCTGTTGGAGATAAAACAAATGAATTGGGATTAATGTGGGGGGGGGTGTCGTTGCACCGACTGGGCGTGGCTGCACCGACTGGGCGTGGCTGCACCGACTGGGCGTGGCTGCACCGACTGGGCGTGGCTGCGAGGATTTGTTTTCCCGCCGAAGTAATCTGCGCATACTGCGCCATGGCAAGCGCTCTCCGTGAGCGGGAAACCTGGTGGACGCGCGAAATTTTAACACAATACTGTACATCGCATTTTATCATCAAATATCCGCGCGAAACATCACATAATTACAATATCACCAGATATCATGGATTTCTTCTTTTTATTTTAAACAGAGCACGACTCAGCATACAAAATGTCTCCATGCCAGCAAATTAGAAATCGACAAGTAATTAGAACCTGGATAAATGTGCCACCGATAATAAATGCATCCATATTAACAAACTGCCCAACATGACCCACATTTAATAACTCATTCGTTTTTAATATCTCACCGAGGCATTTTCCCAATCATGACGTTTCATGAACTTCATACAAGCTTCAGTGAACGCTGAACAGACAAGGAGAAGTGAAATTGGTCACCGGTAACATTAACCTGGCATAATGAACATAGACATTAAAAAGTATCCAATTTCGAATCGAGACCATGACAAAACATGAAGATTTTGGTTACAAACGTGGAATCTACTACACATTAACTTTGAGGACTGGAGAGAGTTTCAGTAAAGCATGAGTCACATTTGCTCTACGGCTCAGATACGGTGGCCGTACCCCCCCCCCTGAATTGACAGAAACGTGCGGTGGCCGCAGAGTTTCTGAGGTGGCCTCAGGGTGGCCCTACGCCGTATGGCTATCTTTTACAGGCCGTAGGGGTCTCCGTGGAATTAAAGCGCGGAGTTATAAATTTTTTCATTTCTAGGTTCGCCGTAGAAATTCGACAAGCCGTAGCCATGACGTAGATGTGTTCCACGTCGACCGTACGTAGGGCGTGTACGGTGGGCTTGCGTTATTCGTGCGTTTTCCGTAGGCTCTTATCAATGAAAAATGAATTTTGCCACCCCCCAAAAAATTACGGCGGCCACACTATTTCCACGTTCGCCTGAGGGCCCCCCTGCGGTCACCTTTCGGGCATCTTGCGTCTGCCTTGAAAATTCTATGGCCGCCACAGGGACGCCCTAAGGTCACCGTGCGACATCAAATCAAAGACCGTACGGCACCCCCACGTTTTCAGTCTCCACAATTTCTAAATACCCCGTGCGGCTACCCGAAAAAGAAAAACATATGCGATTGCTACATTGTGTGACCGTGGAAATACTGCATCCACCCTATAATTGCTCGTGGCCGTAGATTTTTTTTTAGACCCTACGGCCGCCGAGCCAAATGTGACTGAAGCATGAATAAGGTTCAAAGTAAAACTTGTTTGTTTATTTTTTTTTTATGGAAATCGCCCCAAACAAGGCATTAAGCCACTACAGGTGAGTGGTTAAGGGAAGGTTGGACAAAGCTAAACAAAATAAAAGAAATAACAAAATAACAAAAAAAAACCATCCAAGACGCATGAAGTCGCAGAAGTCACGTGAAATGCGATGGAACCTCAAAGATGCAAGAAGTAGGAATTGACATTGCTCTTAAATCTTGGTGGATGGTAGGATAATGGGAAGCATGTTCCAGGTAGTGAATTCCAAAGTGAGACAGCACGAGGGATAAAACTACCTGCACCATGGCCTTTCGTTCTGCACTTTGGATCAGATACAGTGCATGGACGTGCAGTGATGGCAAACCGAGTCTTGCGTCCAAACACTTGTACAGGAGGAACCAAGTGAGAAAGTCCAGCAGAACATTTGCCGTAAAAATATCTGTGGAACAAACTAAGAGTGGGTACCTGACCTGCGGTGAGAGAGCGGTTGAAGAGCTGAACTCATCTCCGCACCAACCAGGTTAACGATGCGTTTCTGGGCCTATCAAGTAAACATAAGAGGCAGGTTGGTGGTGCTCCAGGTGCCACTTTCCAGGATGAAGGAAACACATCTTCAGTACAATCACAGGGATTCCATCAGGACCAGTCATTCATTTTAGAGGCATTGAGATTCTTCAGCCCATGCTTCCCAAAAGCCTCCTCCCATTCCCCCAGTACTTCCTGCATCTCCCACCCACTGTCCACCACAACAGCCAGATCATCCACATACAGCATCCTCCCCATACCACCCCCAAGCTCACCATCCTGCTTCCCAGCTCAATCGCCATGATAAACATGAGTGGGCTGAGAGCTTCCCTGCCTCAAACCGATGTTCACACTGAATTCCTCAGACATCTCAGGACCAACCAAAACTCTTCCCTTCATTCCCTTGTACATCCTTTCCACCAATCTAACTTCCGTTTCTGTCATGACCATCCATCTCGGTGTCGCCATCACCATCTCTCTCGGGACAGTGTCGTAGGTCTTCTCCAGGTTCACAAATCCCAATGCCATCTCACCTTGCACCTCCAACCTTTTCTCCACCAGCCGTCTCAGCACGAACATCACATCCGTCATCCCCCTTCCCTTTGTAAACCTTCGCTGCTCTTCTCCGATCTCCATCTCCACACTCGTCCTTATCCTCACATCTGGAATCCTCTCCAGCACCTTCATAACGTGACTTAGGAGAGTAACGCCCTGTGCTTCCCCGGATCTTGAACATCGCCCTTCCCCGGATCTTGAACATCGCCCTTCCCCTTCCATATCGGCACAATTAACCCAGTCCTCCACTCCTCCAGAATCAAACCCTCTCTCGTACACATGTTCAACATCCTCTTCAATCCAACTGACTCCGACTTCTCCTGCTGCAATTATCATTTCTGTACACGCCTTATCAATTCCTGGTGCTCTTCCCTTCTTCATCCTCTTCAATGCCATCCGTACTTCCTCCTCTGTGATCTCCACCAACTCCATTTTCCCATCTACGCAATACAGTAGCTCCGGCTTGCTGCTGCTTCCTTCCCGGTTCAACAAGTCTTTTTGAAATATCCTTCCCACACCTTCAATACTACCCCCCCAATCTATTACTGGCCTCCTGCCACCATCGTCAATCACTGCCCCTCCCACCCCCCTACCCTTCACGTCCTCACTATCTTCATCCCTGTCATGAGCCAATTTATACATAATCTTTCTCCCACCGTCCTCTTACAATGTGTACACCTCATCTTCCATATCATTACTCGCCTTATCCACAGCTCTCCTTGCTGCTTTCTTCTTCTACCCATACAGGTGCAGGAACCGCACACCCGGGTGCCTCCCCCTATCCTTGATCCTCTCTATCCTCTTCCAAATCTTCTTTTCACCAACTGCCTTCGCTACCTCCTCCATCCACCATACCTGGTTTCTATCCTTCGACAACCCTTTACCAAACCTCGACCTAACAGCTTTCCTGACCTTCCATACAAAACTTCTGCAATTCCCCTAAATGCTTCTCCATACTTCTTCCACTTCGCCAAACATTCCATTTCTTCGTGAAGGTGATCATACCTGTCCCTCAATCAAAACCATTGTCATATTCAAACCTTTATCCTATTCAGATCATTGCTGGATTCAAACGTTTACCCTATTCAAACCTTGACCCAAGTCAGACATGACCGAATTCGAACCTTTACCCTAGTCGAACCTTTAACCCCATTAGAACCTTTAACCCCATTAGAACCTTTACCCGATTCGAACCTTTACCCTATTTGAACCTTTAACCCCATTAGAACCTCTACCCGATTCGAACCTCTACCATCGTCGAATCTCTCTACCCTAGTCGAACTTTTACCAGAGTCAAACCTTTACCCAATTGGAACCTCTATCGGATTTGAACTTCTACCCTCTTTGAATCTCGACCCGAGTCAAACCTCTACAATAGTCGAACCTCTACAATAGTCGAACCTTTTCCATAGTCGAACCTTAAACCCCATTAGAACCTTTACCATAGTCGAACCTTTACCATAGTCGAACCTCTACCATAGTCGAACCTCTACCATAGTCGAACCTCTACCATAGTCGAACCTCTACCATAGTCGAACCTCTACCATAGTCGAACCTCTACCATAGTCGAACCTCTACCATAGTCGAACCTTTTCCATAGTCGAACCTCTACCATAGTCGAACCTCTACCATAGTCGAACCTTTTCCATAGTCGAACCTTAAACCCCATTAGAACCTTTACCATAGTCGAACCTCTACCATAGTCGAACCTCTACCATAGTCGAACCTCTACCATAGTCGAACCTCTACCATAGTCGAACCTCTACCATAGTCGAACCTTTTCCATAGTCGAACCTCTACCATAGTCGAACCTCTACCATAGTCGAACCTCTACCATAGTCGAACCTCTACCATAGTCGAACCTCTACCATAGTCGAACCTCTACCATAGTCGAACCTCTACCATAGTCGAACCTCTACCATAGTCGAACCTCTACCGTAGTCGAACCTTTTCCGTAGTCGAACCTCTACCATAGTCGAACCTCTACCGTAGTCGAACCTCTACCGTAGTCGAACCTCTACCGTAGTCGAACCTCTTCCATAGTCGAACCTCTACCATAGTCGAACCTTTTCCATAGTCGAACCTCTACCATAGTCGAACCTCTACCATAGTCGAACCTCTACCATAGTCGAACCTCTACCATAGTCGAACCTTTAACCCCATTAGAACCTTTACCATAGTCGAACCTTTAACCCCATTAGAACCTCTACCATAGTCGAACCTCTACTATAGTCGAACCTCTACCATAGTCGAACCTTTTCCATAGTCGAACCTTTACTATAGTCGAACCTCTACCATAGTCGAACCTTTAACCCCATTAGAACCTCTACCATAGTCGAACCTTTAACCCCCATTAGAACCTTTACCCTATTCTATTGTACATAATCTTTATTTCGCACTCTCCCTTTTACTAATGTACAACTCCCCCAGTGTTTGTTATGGTACAACCCGATCTTTGAATCGGGTGAAGGTTAACGGTTAACGGGTATTAGGTTAACGGGTAACGGGTATTAACTTCACGGACGTTCAAAAACTCGGAGGTGGACATTTTGATTTGTGGGAAAACCTCCTCAAACCTCCTCAAACCGGCCGCACATGGACACAACACGCAACTAGAGAAGAACTTCCATCTCACTCCCGTTCAGGTAATTATTGATATTTTACACAAGAAACCCCAAACCATTGACATGACGACAGACACAGTACTCCAAGGCGCTTCAAAAAACGGCGAAGAGAATTACCTTTTAAAAACGAGCGGTCACGTGCTTCTAACGAGCGGTCACGTGCTTCAAAGGAGCGGTCACGTGCTTCTAACGAGCGGCACACCAAGAGCCCACGTGACGTGAGGAGGTGAGGGGGGGATTTTCCCCCGAACCGCGGGTCAAGTTGTGCCAACGGCGATGAAAACGGTCACGTGCTGCTGCTTCGTTGATGTTCAGCATTCTCAAAATGGATTAGTTGGCAATCAATAAGTTATCGACCAATCAATAAGTTAGCGACCATTGTGCAGGATTGATATACCGAATAACCTCGTCCGGCGTTGAAGTTGTTTGTAAGTTAATTTATATTTTGATTTACAGGCCGCAGAATGAAATAAAACGACGGACAGTGATTAATAAATATTAATACACAATCAAAACCACAATACACAAAACCTCGACACCGTCAGGGTAATTAAATAACGTCATCGATGTGAGTTGTCCGTCCCTCCTTGTCGGCTCAACGACGAGACGGCATTTTTATTTTTACCGTCTCACTCCGGAGCCCGTGTCCAATAGGGGGCACGGTCTACTCTCGTCTATAAAATGGGAAACACAGGAGGGAACGGTAAACCACTCACTGTGCCTCCTAAATACTCACTGTACCTCCTAAATACTCACTGTGTCTCCTTTTAATACTCACTGTGCCTCCTTTAAATACTCACTGTCCCTCCTTTTAATACTCACTGTGCCTCCATTTAATAGTCACTGTTCCTCCTTTAAATACTCACTGTCCCTCCTTTTAATACTCACTGTTCCTCCTTTAAATACTCACTGGTCCTCCTTTTAATACTCACTGTGCCTCCTTTAAATACTCACTTTTCCTCCTTTTAATACTCACTGTGTCTCCTTTTAATACTCACTGTGCCTCCTTTAAATACTCACTGTCCCTCCTTTTAATACTCACTGTTCCTCCTTTTAATACTCACTGTTCCTCCTTTTAATACTCACTGTGCCTCCTTTAAATACTCACTGTCCCTCCTTTTAATACTCACTGTGCCTCCTTTTAATACTCACTGTTCCTCCTTTTAATACTCACTGGTCCTCCTTTTAATACTCACTGTGCCTCCTTTAAATACTCACTGTCCCTCCTTTTAATACTCACTGTTCCTCCTTTTAATACTCACTGTGCCTCCTTTTAATACTCACTGTGCCTCCTTTAAATACTCACTGTCCCTCCTTTTAATACTCACTGTGCCTCCTTTTAATACTCACTGTGCCTCCTTTTAATACTCACTGTGCCTCCTTTAAATACTCACTGTCCCTCCTTTTAATACTCACTGTTCCTCCTTTTAATACTCACTGTGTCTCCTTTTAATACTCACTGTGCCTCCTTTAAATACTCACTGTCCCTCCTTTTAATACTCACTGTGCCTCCTTTTAATACTCACTGTGCCTCCTTTAAATACTCACTGTCCCTCCTTTTAATACTCACTGTCCCTCCTTTTAATACTCACTGTGCCTCCTTTTAATACTCACTGTGCCTCCTTTAAATACTCACTGTCCCTCCTTTTAATACTCACTGTTCCTCCTTTTAATACTCACTTTTCCTCCTTTTAATACTCACTGTGTCTCCTTTTAATACTCACTGTTCCTCCTTTAAATACTCACTGTCCCTCCTTTTAATACTCACTGTGCCTCCTTTTAATACTCACTGTTCCTCCTTTAAATACTCACTGTCCCTCCTTTTAATACTCACTGTTCCTCCTTTTAATACTCACTGTTCCTCCTTTAAATACTCACTGTTCCTCCTTTTAATACTCACTGTTCCTCCTTTTAATACTCACTGTTCCTCCTTTTAATACTCACTGTGCCTCCTTTAAATACTCACTGTCCCTCCTTTTAATACTCACTGTGCCTCCTTTAAATACTCACTGTCCCTCCTTTTAATACTCACTGTGCCTCCTTTTAATACTCACTGTTCCTCCTTTTAATACTCACTGTTCCTCCTTTTAATACTCACTGTTCCTCCTTTTAATACTCACTGTGCCTCCTTTAAATACTCACTGTCCCTCCTTTTAATACTCACTGTGCCTCCTTTAAATACTCACTGTCCCTCCTTTTAATACTCACTGTGCCTCCTTTTAATACTCACTGTTCCTCCTTTTAATACTCACTGGTCCTCCTTTTAATACTCACTGTGCCTCCTTTAAATACTCACTGTCCCTCCTTTTAATACTCACTGTGCCTCCTTTTAATACTCACTGTTCCTCCTTTTAATACTCACTGGTCCTCCTTTTAATACTCACTGTGCCTCCTTTTAATACTCACTGTTCCTCCTTTTAATACTCACTGTTCCTCCTTTTAATACTCACTGTCCCTCCTTTTAATACTCACTGTCCCTCCTTTTAATACTCACTGTGCCTCCTTTTAATACTCACTGTGCCTCCTTTAAATACTCACTGTTCCTCCTTTTAATACTCACTTTTCCTCCTTTTAATACTCACTGTGTCTCCTTTTAATACTCACTGTGCCTCCTTTAAATACTCACTGTCCCTCCTTTTAATACTCACTGTGCCTCCTTTTAATACTCACTGTTCCCCCTTTAAATACTCACTGTCCCTCCTTTTAATACTCACTGTGCCTCCTTTTAATACTCACTGTTCCTCCTTTTAATACTCACTGTGCCTCCTTTAAATACTCACTGTCCCTCCTTTTAATACTCACTGTGCCTCCTTTAAATACTCACTGTCCCTCCTTTTAATACTCACTGTTCCTCCTTTTAATACTCACTGTTCCTCCTTTTAATACTCACTGGTCCTTCTTTTAATACTCACTGTGCCTCCTTTAAATACTCACTGTCCCTCCTTTTAATACTCACTGTGCCTCCTTTAAATACTCACTGTGCCTCCTTTTAATACTCACTGTTCCTCCTTTTAATACTCACTGGTCCTCCTTTTAATACTCACTGTTCCTCCTTTTAATACTCACTGTTCCTCCTTTTAATACTCACTGGTCCTTCTTTTAATACTCACTGTGCCTCCTTTAAATACTCACTGTCCCTCCTTTTAATACTCACTGTGCATCCTTTTAATACTCACTGTTCCTACTTTTAATACTCACTGGTCCTCCTTTTAATACTCACTGTGCCTCTTTTTAATACTCACTGTGCCTCCTTTTAATACTCACTGTTCCTCCTTTTAATACTCACTGTGCCTCCTTTTAATACTCACTGTTCCTCCTTTTAATACTCACTGTTCCTCCTTTTAATACTCACTGTGTCTCCTTTTAATACTCACTGTTCCTCCTTTTAATACTCACTGTGTCTCCTTTTAATACTCACTGGTCCTCCTTTTAAAACTCACTGTGCCTCCTTTTAATACTCACTGTGCCTCCTTTTAATACTCACTGTTCCTCCTTTTAATACTCACTGTTCCTCCTTTTAATACTCACTGTTCCTCCTTTTAATATTCACTGTGCCTCCTTTCCCACACCCCTGGAGTCCTCCACCCGGAGTAAACACTCATATCACCTACACCTGCTGCACCCCCACCCCCCCCCCATGGCACCCCCACCCCCACCAATGCGTGCACCTGTCGTGGAACCAGCCAACAAACATCATCAATGTTCTTCAACCGATCACCACCCTCTGACAAATCAAGCAAAGACCCTTTCCACCAACGTTTACCCACCAAAGTTCTTTAACCAGCCAGGTCCAAGCAATTTCAGCAGGAAACCTCTCCCACCCTTCCCACCCCCCACAGTCACCACCAACCCAAACATCACCCACGTACAACACCCAATACACTACGTATAGACCGTTCATGAATTTGACTGTGCCTTGCACTTATCGAGTGACATCTGCTGCTTGTCTTGTCTGAATCATCTTCAGATTATGCCAAAAGGAATAATCACAAGCAAGTTGATCACCATCACGCACAGTGGACTCGACACTGGACTCTCCGATGTCACTCCTCGAGGGGGCCCTGTTGTGAGATGCACTCCCTCCCTCTATACCTGTCCCTTCCATCCTCCCTCCTTCCCTTGGGTAAACACATTCATGTAGTACAGGTACAGGTGCATCACGAGACCTTACAATCCCTAGAATGAGAAACGAACTGAATTTCGATAGGTATCTCAACATGAGAACGTCATCTATTCTAATGTTTTTGAGACCTGAAATTGCTTATTCTAATATTTAAACACAAGTATTCAGACCACAACTGGCGACTGGTTTTTATTGGAAGTAAATCTTCAGAATCTTTTTTTACATTTACCAAGATAATATTATTTCTTTATATGTCAGATGGCAAAGAAAAATTGAGCGATTGATCGTTCGCAGTCGATTTTATCAAGCGCTCGCCGCGTTATTCCAATTTTATGAGCCAGACCTGTATAGATGTTAAAGAGAAAGAGGAATATATTTACATTCCCCTTGAATGTTAGGATTGAGGGGGAAGCAGGATGCAGGTAAAGAGTTCCAAAGAGATACTGGAAGGGTACCTGGTCGTGTTACTCCTTGGGACAGGTACAGTGTAGGGATCGGAACAAAACTGCCAAACGTGGACAGTGACTAAACGTACGCTTAGGTAGAACAACCTGTGCGAGACCCTCGGATCACATTCCGTGAAAATGTCGATAGAAAAGGCTCAAATAATCTACAGAGCAGTAGACTGAGAGAGGTTCCAGGGATGATGCTAACACCTGTCCACTGGATTGGCAGCACATCACCGGATTCTGTCAAGGAGGGATAGGTGACAGGCTGGAGTACCAGCCCAAATATGACAACCATACTACATGACAGCTCGTACAGTGGTCTTGTATAGATGGAGCATTGCAGCTGGATGAAGGTGTCGCCAAACACGAAATAAACAGCTGACGCACTGGTGGGCTCTTTTGGCTAGACTAGAGATGTACTTTTCCCAGCTGAGGTTTGAGCTTATATCCAGTCCAAGCAGATGGATACCAGGGAGTTCGTGCAAAGGTGAAGAATCTATAGACAGTGTTGGAAAACATGGTGATCTGGAGCTGGACACAGACAATAAGTGAGTCTTTTGGTTGAAAGTAATGAGCCAGTCGTTTCCCCAGTTTATCATTATCTCTAGGACCTGATTAAGAGTGGCACTGGTCTGGACACGGGAAGGAGGAGACATGGTTCTTCCCCCCTGGGTGTGTAGTATACAGTGCTGAATCATCTGTGTAAATGGTTAACTGTGAAAGAATACGATCAGGCACCTCATTGACAGATAACGCGAACAATGGAAGGGCTCAATACACCCATGAGGAACACCTGCATTCATATTTTGTGCAGGGGACGACGGTCCCGCACGTACCACAGAGATTTGGCGGTTCTCAAGGAAGTCAGAAATTGTCGCAAGCAATTGTTCAGAAATGTCATGTAATACAGCTTGTAGATGAGCCTCTTGTGTGACACTTTGTCAAAAGCCTTTGAGATGTCGAAAGCAACAACCACGATCATCCAAAGCCCTAGTCACATGTTCAGTGATAGGTGATGGAACATCATCGGTAGACCTTGAATGTCGGAAGCCATACTAGGAATCATTTAGGAGGTTGTAGGTTTCTAAATGACTCACGAGTTGCAGTTTGATCAGGGATTTAAACACTTTGCTCATAATGGTTTCAAGGCTAATCTGCTGACAGTTGGAAGGGTCTGATTTCTCACCAAAGCCTTCAAAGACAGGGACTACAGAAGCCTACGTATTTCCAGTCGGGTGGAAACACAGACTTCGACAGACACCAGCTATACAGTTTTGAGAGAACAGAAGAGAGTTCTGGTAAACAGACCTTCAAAGCATTTGCATGGATTCCATCTGGTCCAGTATATTTTGAGATGTCAAGTCCTTGAATAATCTTTTCAACTTTCCTGGGTGTGATAATAATGTTAAAAAAAACTGGGTTCAACACGAGAAGGACAAGTGGGAAATGGGTGTCTGTGATCATCAGGTGTAGAGTTTGGAGCAAAATGCTCAGCGAAGAGGTTGACTTTCTCAGTCGGAGAAGTAAGCACTTCAGGGCTATTGAAGAGGACAGAGATTGATGATCAGTTATGGTTGAGGATGCTGATTAGCATTTCTCCAAGAATCTCTGGAACCTAGCCGTCGACTTGGGAGAGAATCACAAACACATTCTGCATACTGTCGCTGAGCGTTCTCTAATACAGTGGTTGCTTGCAAGGCCAAACAAGTGACGTGCCTCACTCGAGCCAACACGATACTGATTGAAAAAGTGGTTGTGTTGGGCGATAGTAGCAACACAAGCACGAGTGACCCATGGCTGCGAGTGTGATTTCAGTTGGTGTGTCCAAGAAGGGATAAAAAGGTCCATACCAACACAGATCCACTCAGTAACCTCCTTCACAGCTTCAGGTGGGTTGTGACAAAGGATTGAGTTTCAGTGAACATCAGCAAGAAAAGAATGCAAGCCATCCTGGTCAGCTTTTCCATATTGATAAACATTTTGATGGGCAGGATGAACAACAGTTGATGGTGAGGAAGAAGAAGAAGAAGAAGAAGAAGAAGAAGAAGAAGAAGAAGAAGAAGAAGAAGAAGAAGAAGAAGAAGAAGAAGAAGAAGAAGAAGAACTTTATTTCACCAAGTTTAATTTAAACAAGGAGTGTATCTTGGTGTTGGTCACACATACAATCACAATAAATCATACACCTCAGCAAAATCAACCAGAATACATGAGACGATAAAAGTGAATGCAAAATAAACTCAAAGCTCCACCAACAACCAATCGCTCAATACATCGAAAGCACAACAAAATGTCAAAAATTGACAAAATTATAATGATACAATCCCTCGTGTTCACCCTCCTCCCTCTCCGACCTAACCACTCATGTTCAGCCTCCTCTACCCCCACCTAACCAAACAGCCAAGCCCACTTTCACGTCACATAACCATACACATGATTAACATGATGAGCAAAAATAAACCATTAAATACCATGACAGTCATCGGTAATAAAACTGCAAATTAATAGCATGCCCACCCCTCTCCCTATCCGAGCATTCAGCAACAACCCAACAATCCAAACAGTAGCACATCACAAAAACATGTCGACAGAAGACTGCTGCTTATGTGGTCATGGAATTGTACAGGACAATAACTTCTTGAGGAAAACAACTATTCCTAAAGCGATTTGTCCGACACCTAAGTGACCTTTCTCGCCTCCCAGATGTCAAAAGATGAAACAGGACATTAGCTGTACATGAGGCATCAGAGACTATCCTCCGCGCTCTAGTCACAGTACGCTCTGTGTAAATTGAAGCCAAAGAAGACAACACACATCCAACTATCCAACCAGCAGTGTGCACAACCCTCTGGAGCCGAAGGTTCCATCATTGGGTGCACCTACCATACCACACACATACAGAGAAAAAGTCAAAATACTTTCTATTATGGCCCGATAAAACTGGATGAGAATCTCCGGGCAAAGGCCAAACTTCATTAGCTGCCGCAGGAAGTGGAGCCGTTGCTGAGCTTCCCTGATAATATCTGTGTTGTGGTCACAATTTAAACTACTGGTAATGGTTGTACCGAGAAGTTTAAAGCAGTCAACAACTTCAATAACTTCACCATTGATGGTAAGAGGGTCCACTGAACTTTTTGTCCTACAAAAGTCCAACAACCATCTCCTTAGTCTTCACAATATTCAGTTCGAGGTTGTTGTGTTTGCACCACAACACAAACCCATTATCTTCCTGAAGGTATTCTGACTCATCAGGATTCACAATAATGCCCTCGATGGTCGTGTCGTCGGCAAACTTCACGAGCTGCACAGACTCATGATGAGACACCCAGTCATTGGTGAGGAATAGAGAAGAGGTGACGGCACACACCCTTGTGGAGCACCAGCATCTAAGACAATAGTCTCGGATAACTTATTGTTTAATTCGACTGTTTGTGATCAGTTAAGGAGAAAACCCAGTAGCAAATTGAGGGAGGAAGGTCAAGGGACTGGATTTTATTTTAATAGTTTCTGAGGGAGAATGGTATTAAAAGCAGAACTAAAAACAATACGAGCATAACGACTTGAACATTCAAGATACTAAGGCAACAGCATCATCAATCGAATGATATTTCCGATAGGCAAACTGACGAGGATCAGGCCTACAGGCGACAGGTGGTGATAGACTGAAGGTGCTTGAGAACCAAATGCTCAAACACCTTCATCACGACTGACGTGAGAGCCACGGGTATATAATCGTTGAGCATTGTCACCTTCAATTTATTTAACACATGGATAATATAATAGAAGATTTAAAACAAAGAGGCACTATAGACTGTAGCAAAGAGCTGTTGAAAATACAAACAAAAACATAGGACAGTTGTTGTGAACAATGCTTAAGAGTTGCAGTAGAAACACCATCAGGACCAGCTGCTTTTCTAATATTCTGTTTCCTGAAAAGATGCCTCACTTCAGCCTCCTCCACAGTAAAAGGCCGAAGAAGCAGTGAATCAGTAACCGGGAAAGAAACTGTAACGGGCACAGTATTCTGGTGATCAAAGCTGCTGAGGAACATGTTCAACTTGTCGGGAAGCTTGGGGTCTTCGACATTCGTGGCACCCCTCTTCTCCTTGTAAAGATAAATATTCCAAAGACCTTGCCAAACGGCTCGAGCATTATTAGTTACAAACTGGTTCTCCAGCTTCTGTCTATACTCTAATTTTGTCAATACTCTAAGAAACATGAACTTCGATTTTGACATGACCAGAGTTTCCTCGTGGGTTGGGGGAAGATTTTTGCAGTACAATCAATCTCCCCAGGATTTTCGCACAAAAATAGATCAACAACATCCCTGTTGTCATTAACTTGATCAGTAATTTCAGTAGGAGCTGCAATGATCTGAGTGAGGTCATGAGACATGGCAAAGTTAAGTGCAATGTCATCAGGAGCATCTGTGCTGTGAGAGTGGACTAACCATTCTTTGTGATGGACATTGAAGTCTCCAAAGACCATTATACCAGCAGTTGGATTGTGAAAAAGCACTATATATTAATACTGTCAGTGATAGCATCGAAAATATCATCAGTGGGCGATAATGGAGATCGACAAAAAATATAGACAATGAAATGCAGCAATACCAGGTGAAAGCACACAAACCATTGTGTCATATCTTCAAGGGAGACCTCACAGTCAGAAAAGGTGCGAAATCACATCGATGGAGGACATCGGCAGACACTACAAAAGATTCAAATTACACTTCAATGTGTAAACGAGTTTCACAATTAAGCAGATCCAAAGAGTTCATTTGCCATAAGTATTGTCTGCAGAAAAATTGCCACAAACCCCCCTGATATGAGCACAGAAGATACTTGGCAGCCTGGACTTGGGTACCCTTGGTGGTGAGACTTGGAATGCTGGTTGAGAACGGGTTTCATTGGATTGAATCGTCATAGTTATAGAAGACCAGTCTGCGTACCCAGTGCTGTGTGGTAAACTAGAAGGGCACTCTTTGACATTGCAACATCGACAGATATTCCTCCGCCCACATTATTACATCATTATACATACTTGTACCAAGTTTGATTTAAATCGCTGAACCAAGATTCAGAATATTAAATAATTCTGGCTGCCAGACCATGCATCCGATCAGGTTGAAATTTAAAACATATATATATATATATATATATATATATATATATATATATATATATATATATATATATATATATATATATATGTATATATATACTGTTACGCATTTGAAACCTATCGCACACAACATTTAGGTCCTACATATTAGTTATATTGGTAAGTATGTGTTTTATAGATAGCTTCCTTCCCTTGTCTTGTGGGTGAATCAATGTAAATGCGCTGTGATTTATTACTTACGAAATCTAAAGATTTCGTCAGGTCAAACATTTGATTTTTGATGGTGTTGTACAGAATCAATCTAAAGATTTCATAAGTATATTGATGACTTCCGTCATCTGTTTGTGTGTTTGTGTGTTTGTGTGTTTGTGTGTTTGTGTGTTTGTGTGTTTGTGTGTTTGTTTGTAGGCACGATAACTCGAGAACGGAAGAAGCTACCAATGTCAAATTACACCACGTGATTCAGGAGGGTGATGGCTAGCGCTGATTAGATTTTGGTCAAAATCGGTCAAAGGTCAAGGTCACAGTGAGGTCAAACATAATTCCGTAAATTCACGTGGACAAATGGAGTATTTTTGCTTCGCTCGACGTTACGAGTTCGTTTTAACTTCGATCTTAATTTTGTCTTCGGTTTTTCGATCGCTTAGGACGCTTACCACTCGGTTGTCGAAATTCTGGTAAAAATCGGATGTTTTGGAGGCGTTTTAAGATTGTATAAAAAAATATTTCACTCGACGCGTCACGGGTCGTCCCATGATCCAGTTCGCTCGAGCAGACGTGTCGTTGAGTGACGTTAAGGTTTTGCGTGTGCGCGCTGACGGTGTTTTCAATAAGGATGGTGTTAAAAAGTCATTTTTTATCCCAATAAAGGTTATCGTCGCATTCCTGACTCACTGAGCCGTCGGATTATGTAAAGATTGTTGGTGGATGGCCGAATATTACGGTTTTGTGACTTTGATAAAATGATATTAAATAATTGCGTGGAGAAATGGAGATTTTTGCTTCGCTCGACGTTACGAGTTCGTTTTAATTTCGATTTTAATTTTGTCTTCGTTTTTTGCGATCGCTTAGGACGCTTAAATCTCGGTTGTCGAAATTCTGGTAAAAATCGGATGTTTTATGAGATTTATGTCGGGTGTCGTATCTGAGGTATTATGCACTGAAGATTATGCTTATGAGGGGGATTCTAACACACGGCATTACGTGCTCGTTAGGTCATCTCTATCATCTCAGTTGAGATGACCTAATAATAAGTCTCGAAGTCTGTCCGTCCGTCCGTCCGTACGGCCGTCCACAATCAAACCGAGTGGAGACAAATAACCAATAGTGGAATGGATAGAGGTCGATGAGACATGCATAACGATATAACTTTCAAGGTCGTCGAAGGTCGAGGTCAACGTCATGAGGCTGTCAAAGTTGCGAAAATCGTCGATTTCAAATCGTCTCTCCTCCCTCATTTATGAAGAGAGATCAAATGTTATTAGTGATTCAGATACTATGGACTATTATCTAGAACAACATGAGCCATTTTTTTGAAATTTGCTCTCGTTCCGATTTTGTAGCCCTTCAAACTTCGCTCTGATTCCCTGTATGGGCCGTTCATAAAGTACATACAAAAAAAAGTATTAAATTCAGAACCGGAACTCTCCAAGACAAATATTATATTTGAAGCTTTTGTCAGATTTAACTAAAACAATGGAACACAAGTTTATATGCACACTTGCTTTCATTTTTAACATTGTCTTGAATGTCAATTTGTACTTTTATTTTCATAAATGACGTGCTGTGATATTAAAAGAAAAAGGTAAATTACACCGTTAGGGACTGCATCGTCATGACTTACAAACATCGGTTCATAAGGAACTGCTGGCTTTGCAAGCGATTAGCGATGTATGAGGGGGGTGGGTGGTTTAAAGCCCGCGTACGGCCTGCATACAGGGGTGGGTGGGTGGTACGACGGCTGCATACATACTTTATGAAAGTGGTGTCAGACTACATGAAAGCGTTTCAGAAGATGAAGGTGAGCCTGTCGTCATCGCGAGGGGGAAAAATATCCCCGTTCACAGGAACATTTTAGACGTGATGTTGAATCCGTGGACGTCAATAATTGTTCCATATTACTGTATTACTATAGTTAATAATTACTGAAGCATTTGAGATAAATCTACAGTTCGTTGTAATCTTCAAGTATTGTGATGTGATATGAGACACATATGGGGGTAGGTGGGTGGGTGGTCACTAGCCTACATACAGAGGGGTGGGTGGGGGTCACTAGCCTACATACAGAGGGGGTGGGTGGGGGTCACTAGCCTACATACAAAGGGGGTGGGTGGGGTCACTAGCCTACATACAGAGGGGGGTGGGTGGTTTTGAAACCCGGAAGTAGAGCGTACGTACTTTATGAACGGCCCCTATTCCAGTCTGGCACAGAGTTACTTACTTTCGACCTCCAGCAGAGATGACCGGCACTCCCGCTCGGGGGTATTTTTTTAAGTCAATTTCAATCCTGTCTTCACTTTTGGTAACGGTTAAGTATGCTTAATACTCGGTTGTCGAAATTCTGGTAAAAATCGGATGTTTTATGAGATATATGTCGGGTGTCATATCTGAGGCTGAACTGAAGATTATGCAAATGAGGGGGATTTGTAACACACGGCATTACGCGCTCGTTTTAAAATCAATTTGCATGTTCATCATATCTATGTTTGGGACAGTACATGTTGAACAAGATTTTACTGACAACTTTAAATTTTATTGATATTAGAAAATTTAGTAAACTGAATGTTCATTCCAACAAAATATATATTTAATTTCCAATACATTATGAGTAGTTCACAATATGTGCTGTTTGAAAATTGCATAGTCTATGCCAAATGTCAATCATGTATCGGTTGGCTGCTGCTGCCATATAGATTAGCTGGGGTGAGTTAGCAATTGCAGTTGAGAAATGTGTTGAATCCACGGCATGTATTTTCACGTACAAGTTTATAGATTAATTAAAAGTATAAGATAAATTAACTTGTCAACTTGATCTGCTGTAGGATTCACCTTTTGTGGCTCTTAACCGTCTAGTTGACGATTTCGTAAGTACCAGTCTATGACTGCTTGTTTGTTTGTTTGTTTGTTTGTAGGCACGATAACTCGAGAACAGAAGAAGCTACCAATGTCAAATTACACCACGTGATTCAGGAGGGTGATGGCTGGCGCTGATTAGATTTTCGTCAAAATCGGTCAAGGGTCAAGGTCACAGTGAGGTCAAACATCCAAAACATGATAACTCAAGAAAAGTTACCACAGGTATTGTTGACGGAGCGTGAGTTTGGAAGATCGAGGTAAGTTCGGCGGAATTTGTGTGTCAATTCGTCGAGTTATGGCTGTTTGAAAAATTTCAGTGTTCTCAAATAATATTAAATAATTCTGTGAATTCCTGTGGAGAAATGGAGTATTTTTGCTTCGGTCGACATTATGAGTTCATTTTAACTTTGATTTTAATGTTTTCTTCTGTTTTTGTGATCGCTTAGGACGCATAACACTTGGTTGTCGAAATTCTGGTAAAAATCGGATGTTTTGGAGACGTTTTAAGATTGTATAAAAATATTTCACCCGCCGCGTCACGGCTCGTCACGTGGCGAGGTTTTGTGTGTGCGCGCTGACGTCATCGCGCAAGCCCTGGCATCCTTTCGAGTTGGGGGGGGCCGCCGAGTGTGACTTTTACGTTACGTTAATCCGCGGTAACTCGAGAACGGAAGAAGCTACCAATGTCAAATTACACCACATGATTCATGAGGGTGATGACTAGCGCTGATTAGATTTTGGTCAAAATCGGTCAAAGGTCAAGGTCACAGTGAGGTCAAACATTCGATTTTTGATGGTTTGCTACAGAATCATCATATAAACTTCTGGTTTGCGTCGCTACCTTCTCCAGAGACAGATTTTATTAGACAAGGTCAGAGGTCAAGTTGACGATTTCGTAAGGACCAGTCTATGACTGCTTGTTTTAATAGTTAGGAGTTTTAGAAGGAAAACCTCATCTTCCGCAACGACAGCAACAAAATGACCGTTGGTTTCGGAAGTGCTGCAGAGGAGAATACCCTCAGCTCCCGGCGTCCTCCGCGCGCTTACGAGGGGAAAGGTCGAGCCCCACCCACCGATCAACAGCAAAAACCCTCAGCTCCCGGCGTCCTCCGCGTGCTTACTAAGGGAAAGGTCGAGCCCCCACCCACCGATGCGCTGGGCAGCGCGCTGAGGGGGGGAGGGGTCGAGCCACGCACGGAGCACATAAAAGGGGAGTCAGTCGATCGGACGGCGCTATCCTGTCGTGGTCGTCGTTTTCGTCGTCGTAGAGAGATTGGGCTGATCCTGTCGCCGGCGTCTGCGCTCATCGGATCCCGATGCTCACTGGTCATCTCGAGCGCGGGTTGCGTCTGGACGCTCGCTGGACATCTCGGGCACAGGTCGCAGCTCCACGACGCTGGGCTGGTCTCTCGTCTCGCTTGAAGACCGCACGAGGCGGACAGGTCCAAAATAGACCCTGGTATGCAGCTCCACTATCCTCCGAGCTGAAGGCCGAAATAAAGGCGTCAGCCACTACTTCGTGTGTGTGTGTGTGTGTGTGTGTGTGTGTGTGTGTGTGTGTGTGTGTGTGTGTGTGTGTGTGTGTGTGTGTGTGTGTGTGTGTGTGTGTGTGTCGGTGGGCCCGTCCTCTAAGTAGTAATTGTATAAGTGCTTGCTGTACATTATTTGCTTTTCTATTATTCAGTTTAGCTCTTGCCTGACGTGCTTCCCTCATTCCCCACCTATTGCATTATAAACTAGAACGGGCACTCGGTAGAGCGCATACCTTCACCGCCGCTACTTTTTTCCGGGCACATTTGAAAAACGTCCATGACGTCACAACCATCAGTCCGATGGACGTCAAATTTGGTGTTAGACGTCATTGAGGGGAGTCCAACAAAATGGAATGATAAACACTGAAAAAAATTGAAAGTTTAAAAATGACGTCATCTTGTGACGTCATTTTGACGCACTTCCAATGACGTCACTACCAATCGCGGACTACCATCCTGAAAGCTCTTATTTTACAGAACATTTTAACGTTGGTTTCATGTCAATAGCTCTATTAGATCTGAAGTTATGCCTACAAGTATATTTTGACCTTGAGTGTGATCTTGACCTTGACCATATAGTTAATTTGCAAAACTTGTTCATAAATAAGCAGATATTTTGGTACTGATCATAATGCCTGGATTTGGGACAATTTCCTTTACAAATTACATAGATATTTGAATATAAAATATCAGGACATTTTGAAAAACGTTGAAAAAATAAACGAAAAAAAAAACCACAATTGAAAAACGTTATGTTCAAACGTCATAACGGTCAGTCCGAACGACGTCAAATTTGGTGTGTGACATCCTTAAGGTAAGTCCTACAAAACGGTATGATCAAAACTGATGAGGTCGAAAATTGAAAATTTACGTCATCTTGTGACGTCATTTTGACGCACTTCTGATGACGTCACGTCAAATCTGACACCACGTACCGGAAAGGTATTTCGTCATGGAGCAATATGGCGTTGGTTGCATGTCGATAGCTGTCTTATGAAGGAAGTTATGCTCAAAAGTTTGTTTTTGACCTTTTCATGACCTTGACCTTGACCTTTGACCTGATCACTCCCAAAATCTAATCAAATCGTCCTTGGATAATCACGAATCATCCCACCAAATTTCATGCAATTAGGTTTAATTCTCTCTGAGTTATGCGAATAACAAACAAACACACATATTCACAAATAAATAAATACACAGTGACCAAAACATAACCTTTCGCAGAATATGAAGGTAATAAACCCCGATTGTTAAATCGTTCAGTTCGTTCGCATCCCTTCTTTCATTGACTGAGCGTGTTGTGTGCCGGAGATTAGCTGGCCATTGCGGTTATAACGGGACAATCGGGACCGACGGTTCTCGGCGATTAAACCACTCAGAATCGCACATGGAACGAGCTTGCTAAGCGGTTCGTTTCCCTACGGGTGCCGTCGAGGGTGTGAAGACTCGGTAGATCGCCACGTGGTCTCTAGATATTTTGAGATTTGGCGAATAACCCTGTACCACGTGGTGGAAATATTGACGCTTCATGGTCCAAAGCAAAGGACCCGTATTCTCCGGAGTTTTCCGGAGAAGTACGATCTGAATTCTGGGCGATCGGTCGAGCCGACTTGCGGCTCCGTCTCGCGGTCATGGTCGCGGCCGACGTCACGGCCCCACAACAATACCACATGACTATTCAATCATAACTATGATTTAATGTCGATCAGTGAAGGGGTTCAAGAGAAATAATTTTTTTAAATATTTTAATCCAATCCAATATGGCTGCCAGACCATGTGACCTATTAATTATTCATGAACACCCTGGTATTCACAAATCTTGGGGAACATGTGGGTGAAGTTTCCTCTCGATCTGTCAAGCTGTTCTAGAGAAGAGGATTTTAAAAAGTTTATTCTTCAAAAAATCATAGCTGCCAAACCATGTCCTATGGCATCACATGTGCGAACCTTTTGTCCCTCATGGACAGGCGGTCATAAGTATAAAGTTTTGCCTCGATCTGTTCAGCCATTTCAGAGAAGAAGATATTTTAAGGTTTTTATGTCAAACAATATGGTTGCTGAACCATGTGACCAATGACGTGATCAATCCCCCCCCCCACCCTCCACCCTATACAATTTAGTTCTTGATGACCCTCAAAAATTTTCAAACTAATCGGATAAAGAACTCGACGTATGCAATTACGACATCATAAATAAGTCACCTATGACATCATCAAAAAAAAAATCACACTTATTTCCCATGGGGGGAGTACTTTACATTTGCCAAGTTTCAAATTTTTTTTCAATGGATCGGTTTCGGAGATACAGAGGTCCAAAGTTTTTCCTTTTTGTTCTAACATGGCTGCCACATGACCCATGATGTCATAATTATCATTAAAACATTCCACACGAGTCGTCGCTCCGATGGTGAAATTTTTGTGTCAATTGGATAAGCAGTTGCATGAAAAACAGAAAATTAGTCTAACGTACAGTCGTGGCCAAAAATATTGACACCCTTGCACTTCATTCAAATAACTCACAATTTTCTCGAAAAAATAAGTTGAAATTGACCAAAGTATTTTGTCTCCACAATTCTTGATTTCACCGTTAATATTACAGAACTGTTGTTTTTGATTCAGAACTTAATATATCCTTTTAAATTCGAAAATAAAAATAAATGGCATCGACACCCTCAATTTAATTTTTGGTATCGTGGCCTTTGGACAAAATAACTGCAGTGAAGCACTTCCTGTAACCATGAATGAGCTTCCTATACCTCTCTACTGGTAGTTTGTCCCACTCCTCTTATGCAAACTGCTCCAGTTCTCCGAGATTTGAAGGATGCCTTCTCCCAACTGCCGTTTTCATATCTCTCCACAGGTGATCAATGGGATTTAGATCTGGACTCATTGCTGGTCACTTCAGAACAGACCAGCGTTTTGTCTTGAACCATTCCTGGTTGCTTTTAGAAGTGCGTTTTGGGATCATTGTCCTGCTGCCAGACCCATGACCTTCGATGGAGACCCAGCTTTCTGACTCTGTGTTGAACATTGCGCTCCAAAATGCCTTGGTAATCTCCTGATTTCATGATGCCATGCACACATTCAAGGCACCCAGTTCCAGAGGCAGCACAGCAACCCCAAAACATCACTGAACCTCCTCCATGTTTGACTGCAGGGAAGGTGTTCTTTTCTTTGAAGGTTTCATTTTGCTTTCTGTAAACATAGAGATGATGTTCTTCACCAAAAAGCTCTCATTTGGTCTCATCTGTCCACAGGACATTCTCCCAGAAGGATTTTGGTTTGTTCAGGTGTGTTTTGGCAAACTCCAGTTGGCTTTCTTTTGTGTGTGTGTCTCTCTCTCTCTCTCTCTCTCTCTCTCTCTCTCTCTCTCTCTCTCTCTCTCTCTCTCTCTCTCTCTCTCTCTCTCTCTTGCCCGCTCTCTCTTTCTCTCTCTCCCCCTCTCTCTCTCTCTCTCTCTCTCTCTCTCTCTCTCTCTCTCTCTCTTTCTCTCTTTCTCTCTTTCTCTCTTTCTCTCTTTCTCTCTTTCTCTCTTTCTCTCTTTCTCTCTTTCTCTCTTTCTCTCTTTCTCTCTTTCTCTCTTTCTCTCTTTCTCTCTTTCTCTCTTTCTCTCTTTCTCTCTTTCTCTCTTTCTCTCTTTCTCTCTTTCTCTCTTTCTCTCTTTCTCTCTTTCTCTCTTTCTCTCTTTCTCTCTTTCTCTCTTTCTCTCTTTCTCTCTTTCTCTCTTTCTCTCTTTCTCTCTTTCTCTCTTTCTCTCTTTCTCTCTTTCTCTCTTTCTCTCTTTCTCTCTTTCTCTCTTTCTCTCTCTCAGCAGCTGGGTCTCCTACCATATAACCCCCTTTCGTTGAGTTGGCGACGGATGGTGCGAGTTGAAACTGTCATACTTTGTTTCTGAAGGTCAGCTTGAATCTCTTTGGCAGTTGATCGAGGGGCTTTCTCTACAATTCAAACAATCCTTTGCTTCAATCTTCGATCAAGTTTCCTCTTGCAGCCACATCCAGGAAGGTTGGCGACAGTGCCATGAGCCTTAAACTACCCGATAACATTGCGTACGGTGGACCGGAACATCAAGGTCTCTAGAGATGGACTTGTAGCCTTGAGATTGTCCATGCTTGGCTCCAATCTTGTGTTTGACCTCCTCAGACAATTCTCTGGTTTTCTTTCTTTTCTCCATGCTCATTGCGGTACATACAGTGACACAAAACAACAGCATGACTCCTTTTCTCCATTCAAACGGGTTGAATGAGCAATTTTTATTTTGCAGGCACCCACAACTCACCACAGGTGAGTTCAATTCCAAAGTAAAGGCGAATGACCTGCTTGAAGTCTAATTATTTCAAACAACTTCTAAAAGGTGCCAAAAATATTGTCCACACCATTTTAGGATATCTGTGTGGAATAAGCTAAGATTTAGTAATTTTTTTCAGATTTTTTTTTTGTTTTGTTCCACTGAAAACCAAAGATATACATTTCTGGCTAACAAAAGATATTTTAATTTCAACAATTTTAAAGGAAGAAATGGTGCATTATTTGAAAAACGTGCAAGGGTGTCAATACTTTTGGCCACGACTGTACGTATGTACGGATAGATGGACGACCCAAAACCATAATGCATCTGGTGACTTCATCAGTGGGGTTTAAAAATGATGTAGGGGTTCTGGCACATGTTGTGCATTGAAAACATATGGAGTTATAACCGTCATGGTGGTGAGCTTTTCCTGGTGGGGTTTTTGGGACGTGTTGGACATTGAAAAGTTATGGAGTTATTGGCCTTGTGGTGGTTACCTTTTCCCTGCGGGCCGGCGCCAGTACTGCGTGACCGCAAATCTCAATATGCACTTTATAGCAGCCTTTGGCCTCAAAACAGTCTTCATGGCCAATGTGTATAAGCTTAAAACATTGGCCAGATTCTGAATGAGCAAGTCCAAAAATTTAGGGTCTTTAGGTGCTACGGTTTGGCATTGGAAGAGTAATAAACAAAAACACACAAACACTTTGAATTATTTAAAAGATATAGAGGAAGAAGGAATATTAGCTTAACAACCTCTTTGTCATGTACAAGACCACAACGAGGGTCATCAAGAACCCAAACAAACACATAGCCATAGCAAAGGCACCCTGGTTGCCTTGTGAAAGCAACCAGAAGTAGACAGCTTTTTGTGGTGATACTTGACACCACCACTGAGCTTGGGGGAAGTACCGTCACCTCCCGGGGTACTCTGGGTACAATGAAAATTGATGATTTCATGTGACGCTGACCTTTGACATTTTCACCTTTTGACCAAATTATTAACTTGTGTTCTCCATATTCTCATAATAAAAGCTATGTTAAAAATTTGAAGACAAAAGCTCAAATGGTAAAAAGTTACGGCCTGGACACACACACACACACACACACACACACACACACACACACACACACACACACACACACACACACACACACACACACACACAATTAAAAAAAAACTGGTTGAGACTATACCTAGAAAGATTTTGGGATAAAGAGAATTATGTAGCCAAACGGTATTGAACCAACCCCCCCCCCCACCACCCCACTCCCTCCAATGATGTATACAGACAGCTTTGTGTTCTGACAAAACAGTGGATATTTGTGTGGGAAAGGGAGGATGTGTATCATGTCATCATCTTCAAATCAATGTAAAGCTGCCTGATGATGATGATGTTCCATCTCAGGTCATCTCATCCACATCACCTTTCGAAGTTTATTTGCTTTAGACCCCACCACCCCCACCCTCCCCTCCCAACATTACATCGACACTAAGTTATTAGGACTCAGTCGCATGAATCAGAATCAATTTTCATAACCTCATACTGGATATGTAGCATCACAATAAGAACGTTGTCAGCATGAAGGGTTCACCATAAAGCATCTTTATTTTAGTTATTTTAATTCTTTCATGATAACAAACTAACCAGATATCTGTGATCACCCACGACTTACCCTCAGCCTGCGATCCAATGATGGTCATATTTCTTTCGGACCACCGTATGACCTTGACCTTCAACATTTAGGCATAGAGCGTAAATAAAGAAAATGTGTCTTCATCGACATTCTAGCCATAAAACTCAACATAATAAAACTTGGAGGAAAATTATTCAAGTTATGATCAAAAAGGTGTTTTTTATTAATTGGGTCACAATCCAAAGAAAGTAGGTCAAGGATACGAAACAAATATCAGGTGCACAACTTCAGTGCAGGTGCACTATTATTGTGCAAAAACATCTTGGAAGGCCAAGCGGTCTTTGAGATCCCGCATTGGCAAAATTGAGCGATGACAGAAAAACGCGTTTTTTTTTTTTGTTTTTTTTTCAGACCGCCATTTGACCTTGACCTTTAACCCGGAGGGGTATGATGTAAATGCGACTTGCTCTTGGCTCCCTAGAGAGGGCAATTTCGTTCTAGTTGCACAAACGTTAGTGGAGTTATTGTGAAAAATGTTAAAATGCCTATAATTGGGTCATGACCTTAAAACTTAGGCCACGGTCAAAAAATGATGTCAACCCCGCTGTTGTGGAATTTTCTGATTTGTTCTATTAACCGACCTGGTGTAAATCCTGTTCCTCAATTTGTAAGAAACAATTAATTCGCTGTCCACAATGAAAAGTACATTTGATCAGAGAACATTTATTTCATGGTACGACGGAGTCCAAAGCACTGAGATGTAAACATCCCAATGATTTGTACAAAGCTAAGTTTACATTTCTGACATTTATATGCTTTCGTGGGAGTGGAGAGGGCTGGGAGATTCAAAGGGAGAGAGAACATGGTGACTTTCAGCTGGCCTTGGTGAGAATCAGACAAAATACTAAAAAGCAGACAACCAAAAGGAGTACAGGATAAGACTGTAGGTTATAGGTCTTTCAAAGAAATGAATATAAGGAATTGTGTATATAAAAGGCAGTGAGCACATGGGTCTTATGAGCATTAGGCAAAAGAACTCGAACTGCAATACGTGTCCACCGGGTGAAAGAGAATGACATAATCATAGCAAAAGTTGCAGTGCCATCAACCAGGCCAGCCTGTAGCACAGCAAGACATCCCCCCCCCCCCCATCAACACCCAGACAAAAGGGAAACACAATTGACAGCCAATTTGACGATAGCATAAAAAATTAAATTTATAAAGCACCAGCAACAATTATAATCGAGAGTACATGAATGTAATTTTTTTTTTCTTCCACACCGCATACTTTCTATTCCCATTATTGACGCAAAATTTCATTCTGAAAGTCCCAGCCGACTCCGCGATATAGCTCAGATGTCGGCAGAAAAAAGGGAGAAAATCCTAAAGGGTGGTTTCGTACTCCAATGGATGTAAGACCTTGACCTTTAACCCGGAGGGGTATGATGTAAATTTAGCGTAAATACTCCTTGCCGCAGCTATCTAGCGAGGGCAATTTCGTTCCAATCGGACAAACTTTAGTCGAGTGACGGTGAAGAATGTTAAATTACTAATTAGGTCATGACCTTAAGAATTAGGTCAAAGCTGAAATGAGGTCAACCATGCACACTTTCTATTCAAATTATTGATGCAAAATTTTATTTTGAAAGTCCCAGCCGGCTCCGAGATTCCCTCTCGGAAATTGATACAGTTTGGAAATTTGGACCGTTCCCATCGTGTGCTGCCTTTTTGGCTGCTGGTCGCATCATCGTTAGGGGCATAGCTCTGCCGCTGATGCAGTGCCCCTACTACCATTATAATGGTGCTCATTTCGCCGACCTTGGAAGGATGACAGGCTGAGTCAACCCCCTAGTGTTAATTCAGTGGTCAATCGGGCTCGAACTCAGGACCCTAGGATCCCAAGCCACCGCCCTAACCACTCAGCCAACACCAGGCTATTTGGAGTGTTGAGAGTGCAGGAAGAAATAACCAGAATTTTTTTTTCTTCTAATTGGTGGTTCAGTACTCCTATGGGTCGAATAAACTCTGTGGTACCATTAAAAATCGGGGGCACCAATTGTAGAAATAAACCCGACAACAGCAACAAGCTAGAGGGGGACACTTGATTCACTTCTACAATTGATACGCATCATGCATGTTCGAGTATCCTTTACTCTCTTGCAACCTTGTGTGAGAGAAGGTTTGTAAAATGAGAAAATTACCATGGAGAAGAAAACGAGAGGGGGAGGATAGCGAGAGGAGAGATGGGGAGGGTAAGGGAGACAGGGAGCATATAGGAGGATGGTAAAACAAGGAAAGGAGTTTGGCAGAAAGGAGGGGTGGTGGTTTTATTGTCTGCCTTTTCTTGAATGCAACATGATGTAGACGGTTTTCTACTAAGTCTATTCCAGGAAGGACCAGCAAGCTGCAAGTTGTGTTTTGCTGATGAATTGCATCTCTCTCATCTCTCAGACTCCTTCTTTCTCACGTCGTCAGGCACTTGGGGGCTGTCGAGGCAGTTTTGTTAGCTCGAGAGCACAATCCTCGACTGGTCGTCACTCCAACACTGGAAGTCAGGGCAGGGTATTTGTAATTTGTTCAGAGTGCCGGTGATAGCTCGCGTACTCTTCGCGAAGGACACCGTGGGATCTTTAACGTCCACCGGGATGACGGTTTAAAGCTGGGTCGGGATTCAAATAAATTTAATTTTTTTTATGCTATAGTCAAATTGGCTGTCAATTGTGTTTCCCTTTTGTCTGGGTGTTGATGGGGAGGAATGTCTTGCTGTGCTTCAAGGTGGCCTAGTTGATGGCATTGGCATAGGTTTTTTTTGTATGGGCATGGGCTTGGTTAAAAACATACATCAACCACACAACCCCCCTTGACAAGACCCCCACCAACAGCACTCCGTACACAGCTAGACAGCTTGGTGGTAGGCGCGTGCACCTCGCAGCCATCCTATCAGCCCGGTGAATAGCATAAGCACGTAGAAGGCCACAGCAGACGGTACCCTTTGTCAGTCATCCCGACAATTACATCCCATACAAGTACGACAAAATATATTACTGGAGCCAGCGCACAAACTTCTATTCGAGGATTTTCTCTTCCAGCAGAAAGAAAATCCATGTTCCCTTTAGTCTTTGAATAATGCAACATAAGCTGCAGAGATTCCCATCTGAAAGTTGTTTTTTTTCTGTAACTTCACGGAATCGGTAGTTCAGCAGAAGAACAGGACTTCGTGGAAGTTTCCCCGACTGTATTCTAATGCCAGGAATGTGGTGTAAACATTTTCTAATGATGCTGCGGCAAACCTCAACAATAGCGTTGAAATTGGCAGATAACACTTTTGTAAACCACGATCGTTGAGCACTCCACATTTTGTTGAACGCATTTTCAAGATGCCGAGACTCAGTCGCTTAACAGTTCTAACCATCGCGTTCACCTTTACAGTGTGGACTGAGTTTCCCTTCTAGACCTGAAGGTTTATTTTTCTCATGCCATGCATCAGTGTCAATGAGCATTTGTTGGGAAACTAACGTAATTGGATGAGAGCTGATTCCACTATTGTTGAAGAGTTTAAAAGAGATGTGTAAGTGTGATCCTAAATATCATGTAATCGGCCTTCCCACCTGTCCACAGCAACTTCTTCCAATCACTCTTTATCTCTGCAGAGCATATATATATATATATATATAAAGCTCTCGCTAACCACGAACAAATTAGTAATTTGTTCAGGGTGCCATTGGATCTTTAACATCCACCAACTAATGCTGGCAGGCGGGACACCCAGTTTAACAGTCCTTTGGAGGGATGACGCACACATTGATGAATAACAATGAAGAATGACACCATGTTATGATGTCACAATACGACACCAGAATCCTCTTCTGGTTTAGCATCACGATATCTTTTGACATTTTCCTTTTGTTGTGGGATTGTGATGGAACAAGGTCAAAAGATATCGTGATGCTAAACCAACAAGAGGAGGAGATTAGGACCATACTCTGTGCAGAGCGTTGGTGCTGCCTAAACAGTCTCCTTGGCTATTGGGCACAATCCTTCCTGGACGGGTCGCCACTCCGACACAGGATACCAGCAAGCTGGCGCTCATTTTGCCGACCTCGGAAGGATGACAGGCGGAGTCAACCCCACCTGGTATTAATTCTGAGCGGGATTTGTACTCGGGAACCTATGATCCAAAGCTCACCAACCTAACCATTAAGCCAACACCAGGCAAACCAACAAGGAAATCCAACACAGGTGGAGGCCATTCAGCCCATCATGCCTGCACGAACACCACTCAACCCGAGATCCAAAGAAAATGCAAAAAATACAAAATGTTTTTAATTAATGAAAGAAATTTTTTTTGTATTTTTTCTTCACTTCGGGGAGGGGGCATGGGCTTGGTTAAGAACATACATCAACCACACAACCCCCCCCCCTTGACAAGACCCCCACCAACAGAACTCCATATACATGAACACAATCACCCATCAATACTCAAACTATCTAAAAGTCTTATCAACATCCCCATTCCCCTCTATCTCCATAATTTCCAGGAACCTATCTAATTCCAATTTAAACTTATCTCCTGTTTCTGCTGCCACGACCTTTCCAGGGAGACCATTCCATGCATTAACTACTCTCTGAGTAAAAGTCCCCTCCCTTACTACCGTCTTAACTCTCCTACTCTTTACTGTCAGGCTCTGGCCCTGGTCCTGTCACTGTCTACTCTTGAATAATTCATCTTCACTTATTTTATCTCTACCTTTCATGATCTTAAACATCTCTACCATATCTCCTCATAACCACTTCCTTTCCAGTGAATAAAGCCCTGTCTCCTTCAACCGCTCCTCCTAGCTGAGTCTAGCTAGGCCCGGAATCAATCGAGTAGGATTGCCTGGAATCGAACCAGAAGAGGATTGTGGTGTCATATTGTGACGTCGTAATGTGGTGTCATTCTTCATTGTTATTCTTCTTCTCCTTCTTCATCCTTATTCATCCATGACAATCCTACAACAAAAGTAGAATGTCAAAAGATGTCGTGATGGTAATCCATAAGAGGATTGCGGTGTCGTAATGTGGTGTCATTCCAACCTTGTTTGGTTTTTGTTTGTTTGTTTTGTATACCTTGTCGAGGCTCGTGTGAGACCTAACACACAATGTACAGCAAGGGGGGCATGAGACAAGAGGGGTGGGAGGGGGAAGGACAAAACAGTGGGGAACAGACATTAGGAGATCTGTGGAAGGGAGAGGGATGGGGTGGGGAACATGGAGAATACAAGATGGACATTACAGGGACTTTCAGGAAGGAAAGAAGGGAATTTGAAGGAGGTGGGTTTGGGGTGGATTAACGGGGGTAGAAAAGATCAAGGTTTTGGGTGGGGGACGATAAGAGGTGGTGGTGAACAGCTGTTTTGAAGGCCTGGAGGGAAGAATGGGATTGAACAGAGTGAGGAAGTTTATTCCAAAGGCGGGAAAAAAAATGAAGAATGAAAGAGTGAAGGTGAGCAGTGATTCGTGATTTTGGTAGTTTTACCAGAAGGGGGTTGTTGGCGGACCTTGAGCGCCCTGTGGAAATGTGGTGGGGACAAATCGCAGAGAGAGCTGGGGGGGGTGAGACTGGAGAGGAGACTGTAGAAGACAGAAAGACCACCGACCTGTCTGCGGTGAGGGAGTGAGAGGCCCGAAGACTCGGCCTCATCACGGGAGATACCAATGATAAAGAGATATCGGAGATACCAATGGTTGTTTTTTTTTTCTTGAAATTTCATCCCTCTATGTTTTTACATTTTCTTAAAATGTTTTTTTTTTCTTCTTTCTGCAATTTTAAAGTAATAAAATGCTTAATGTTTTGTATATTTTGTTATTTTGGAATGGATTAAATTCATCGATATTATAAAATTGTTTTAATACTTGTTTCAGTTGATTATGGGGACGGTTTGGATATGTATCGCATCACGATCCTGGCCTAGTTTGGTGAAGCCCACATTTACGTTTGATTTCTTTTCCTAATAAAGCGATGAATGTTTTGTATATTTTTAAATTTTGCATTGCATGCACTAACCCAGAGACAAAGTAACTTCTTTGCATTGGAATAATCATCATGTTTTCAACAGTTATAGAGTTAGGTTGGGCTGCAGTTTTACATTGTTTTGAGAAAGGAAGAAGAAGAAGTACAAATTTGCGTTTTAGTGATCTCTTGATGTGATACTTCAGCGATGTATTCTGACAACTTTTTAAGTCTTGAGAGTTCAGAAATCGCTCGAGATTAAAAGTTATGGCTTTTAAATGCTATTGACTTCACTCTTCAGGAGTTTATAAGCCTATCATTGTGTCCACAATTGAATGGGTGGCCATTTGTTTCCCATTTCATCCCTCCATGTGGAGTACTACCCTACTCCATGAGACTGGCTAGGCATGCTTACACATTGTAAGCAATAACGAACCATGCTTCCCCATTGTCTCGGGTCGCTCACCTGCATTTGTTTTTTCATTTATTTTTTCATTTATTTATATTTTCAGTTACAGACACTTGTTGATGGTATGCAAATTTTCCCAGTGTATCAGCTTCGATGTCCGTCAGCGCGCGAAATTACCATGCTTCCCTATTGTCTGGGGTCACTCATGTGCATTAATTTTTTTCATTTACTTTCTCCATTTTTTACTTACGAAATCTAAAGATTTCGTAAGTTTATTGATGACTTCCATCGTGTGTGTGTGTGTGTGTGTGTGTGTGTGTGTGTGTGTGTGTGTGTGTGTGTGTGTGTGTGTGTGTGTGTGTGTGTGTGTGTGTGTGTGTGTGTTCCGAAATCTAAAGATTTCGTGAGTATATTGATGCCTTCCGTTTCTGTTTGTTTGTTTGTTTGTTTGTTTGTTTGTAGGCACGATAACTCGAGAACGGAAGAAGCTACCAATGTCAAATTACACGACGTGATTCAGGAGGGTGATAGCTAGTGCTGATTAGATTTTGGTCAAAATCGGTCAACGGTCAAGGTCACAGTGAGGTCAAACATAATTCCGTAAATTCATGTGGAGAAATGGAGATTTTTGCTTCGCTCGACGTTACGAGTTCGTTTTGACTTCGATTTTAATTTTATCTTCGGTTTTTGCGATCGCTTAGGACGCTTAAAACTCGGTTGTCGAAATTCTGGTAAAATCGGATGTTTTGGAGACGTTTTAAGATTGTATAAAAAATATTTCACTCGACGAGTCACGGGTCGTCCCATGATGCAGTGCGCTCGAGCAGACGCGTCGTTGAGTTACGTTAAGGTATAATATAATTGTGTGGAGAAATGGAGATTTTTGCTTCGGTCGACGTTACGATTTTTGATGGTTTGATACAGAATCCTCGTAGAAACTTCTGGTTTGCGTCGCTACCTTCTCCAGACAGCTTTTATTAGACAAGGTCAGAGGTCAAGTTGACGATTTCCTAAGTACCAGTCTATGACTGCTTGTTTGTTTGTTACTTACGAAATCTAAAGATTTCCTAAGTTTATTGATGCCTTCCGTTTCTGTTTGTTTGTTTGTTTGTTTGTTTGTTTGTTTGTAGGCACGATAACTCAAGAACGGAAGAAGCTACCAATGTCAAATTAGACCACGTGATTCAGGAGGATGATGGCTTGTGCTGATTAGATTTTGGTCAAAATGGGTCAAAGGTCAAGGTCACAGTGAGGTCAAACATCCAAAACATTCGATTTTTGATGGTTTGGTACAGAATCATCGTAGAAACTTCTGGTTTGCGTCGCTACCTTCTCGAGAGACAGCTTTTATTCGTCAAGGTCAGAGGTCAAGTTGACGATTTCGTAAGTACCAGTCTATGACTGCTTGTTTGTTACTTACGAAATCTAAAGATTTCGGAAGTATATCGATGCCTTCCGTTTCTGTTTGTTTGTTTGTTTGTTTGTAGGCACGAGAACTCGAGAACGGAAGAAGCTACCAATGTCAAATTACACCACGTGATTCAGGAGGGTGATGGCTAGTGCTGATTAGATTTTGGTCAAAATCGGTCAAAGGTCAAGGTCACAGTGGGGTCAAACATCCAAAACAGTCGATTTTTGATGGTTTGGTACAGAATCATTGCAGAAACTTCTGCTTTGCGTCGCTACCTTCTCGAGAGACAGCTTTTATTCGACAAGGTCAGAGGTCAAGTTGACGATTTCGTAAGTACCAGTCTATGACTGCTTGTTTGTTTGTTTGTTTGTAGGCACGATAACTCGAGAACGGAAGAAGCTACCAATGTCAAATTACACCACGTGATTCAGGAGGGTGATAGCTAGTGCTGATTAGATTTTGGTCAAAATCGGTCAACGGTCAAGGTCACAGTGAGGTCAAACATAATTCCGTAAATTCATGTGGAGAAATGGAGATTTTTGCTTTGCTCGACGTTACGAGTTCGTTTTGACTTCGATTTTAATTTTATCTTCGGTTTTTGCGATCGCTTAGGACGCTTAAAACTCGGTTGTCGAAATTCTGGTAAAATCGGATGTTTTGGAGACGTTTTAAGATTGTATAAAAAATATTTCACTCGACGAGTCACGGGTCGTCCCATGATGCAGTGCGCTCGAGCAGACGCGTCATTGAGTTACGTTAAGGTATAATCTAATTGCGTGGAGAAATGGAGATTTTTGCTTCGGTCGACGTTACGATTTTTGATGGTTTGATACAGAATCCTCGTAGAAACTTCTGGTTTGCGTCGCTACCTTCTCCAGACAGCTTTTATTAGACAAGGTCAGAGGTCAAGTTGACGATTTCCTAAGTACCAGTCTATGACTGCTTGTTTGTTTGTTACTTACGAAATCTAAAGATTTCGTAAGTATATTGATGCCTTCCGTTTCTGTTTGTTTGTTTGTTTGTTTGTTTGTTTGTTTGTTTGTTTGTAGGCACGATAACTCAAGAACGGAAGAAGCTACCAATGTCAAATTAGACCACGTGATTCAGGAGGATGATGGCTTGTGCTGATTAGATTTTGGTCAAAATGGGTCAAAGGTCAAGGTCACAGTGAGGTCAAACATCCAAAACATTCGATTTTTGATGGTTTGGTACAGAATCATCGTAGAAACTTCTGGTTTGCGTCGCTACCTTCTCGAGAGACAGCTTTTATTCGTCAAGGTCAGAGGTCAAGTTGACGATTTCGTAAGTACCAGTCTATGACTGCTTGTTTGTTACTTACGAAATCTAAAGATTTCGGAAGTATATCGATGCCTTCCGTTTCTGTTTGTTTGTTTGTTTGTTTGTAGGCACGAGAACTCGAGAACGGAAGAAGCTACCAATGTCAAATTACACCACGTGATTCAGGAGGGTGATGGCTAGTGCTGATTAGATTTTGGTCAAAATCGGTCAAAGGTCAAGGTCACAGTGGGGTCAAACATCCAAAACAGTCGATTTTTGATGGTTTGGTACAGAATCATTGCAGAAACTTCTGCTTTGCGTCGCTACCTTCTCGAGAGACAGCTTTTATTCGACAAGGTCAGAGGTCAAGTTGACGATTTCGTAAGTACCAGTCTATGACTGCTTGTTTGTTTGTTTGTTTGTAGGCACGATAACTCGAGAACGGAAGAAGCTACCAATGTCAAATTACACCACGTGATTCAGGAGGGTGATAGCTAGTGCTGATTAGATTTTGGTCAAAATCGGTCAACGGTCAAGGTCACAGTGAGGTCAAACATAATTCCGTAAATTCATGTGGAGAAATGGAGATTTTTGCTTTGCTCGACGTTACGAGTTCGTTTTGACTTCGATTTTAATTTTATCTTCGGTTTTTGCGATCGCTTAGGACGCTTAAAACTCGGTTGTCGAAATTCTGGTAAAATCGGATGTTTTGGAGACGTTTTAAGATTGTATAAAAAATATTTCACTCGACGAGTCACGGGTCGTCCCATGATGCAGTGCGCTCGAGCAGACGCGTCATTGAGTTACGTTAAGGTATAATCTAATTGCGTGGAGAAATGGAGATTTTTGCTTCGGTCGACGTTACGATTTTTGATGGTTTGATACAGAATCATCGTAGAAACTTCTGGTTTGCGTCGCTACCTTCTCCAGACAGCTTTTATTAGACAAGGTCAGAGGTCAAGTTGACGATTTCCTAAGTACCAGTCTATGACTGCTTGTTTGTTTGTTACTTACGAAATCTAAAGATTTCGTAAGTATATTGATGCCTTCCGTTTCTGTTTGTTTGTTTGTTTGTTTGTTTGTTTGTTTGTTTGTTTGTAGGCACGATAACTCAAGAACGGAAGAAGCTACCAATGTCAAATTAGACCACGTGATTCAGGAGGATGATGGCTTGTGCTGATTAGATTTTGGTCAAAATGGGTCAAAGGTCAAGGTCACAGTGAGGTCAAACATCCAAAACATTCGATTTTTGATGGTTTGGTACAGAATCATCGTAGAAACTTCTGGTTTGCGTCGCTACCTTCTCGAGAGACAGCTTTTATTCGTCAAGGTCAGAGGTCAAGTTGACGATTTCGTAAGTACCAGTCTATGACTGCTTGTTTGTTACTTACGAAATCTAAAGATTTCGGAAGTATATCGATGCCTTCCGTTTCTGTTTGTTTGTTTGTTTGTTTGTAGGCACGAGAACTCGAGAACGGAAGAAGCTACCAATGTCAAATTACACCACGTGATTCAGGAGGGTGATGGCTAGTGCTGATTAGATTTTGGTCAAAATCGGTCAAAGGTCAAGGTCACATTGGGGTCAAACATCCAAAACAGTCGATTTTTGATGGTTTGGTACAGAATCATTGCAGAAACTTCTGCTTTGCGTCGCTACCTTCTCGAGAGACAGCTTTTATTCGACAAGGTCAGAGGTCAAGTTGACGATTTCGTAAGTACCAGTCTATGACTGCTTGTTTGTTTGTTTGTTTGTAGGCACGATAACTCGAGAACGGAAGAAGCTACCAATGTCAAATTACACGACGTGATTCAGGAGGGTGATAGCTAGTGCTGATTAGATTTTGGTCAAAATCGGTCAACGGTCAAGGTCACAGTGAGGTCAAACATAATTCCGTAAATTCCTGTGGAGAAATGGAGATTTTTGCTTCGCTCGACGTTACGAGTTCGTTTTGACTTCGATTTTAATTTTATCTTCGGTTTTTGCGATCGCTTAGGACGCTTAAAACTCGGTTGTCGAAATTCTGGTAAAATCGGATGTTTTGGAGACGTTTTAAGATTGTATAAAAAATATTTCACTCGACGAGTCACGGGTCGTCCCATGATGCAGTGCGCTCGAGCAGACGCGTCGTTGAGTTACGTTAAGGTATAATCTAATTGCGTGGAGAAATGGAGATTTTTGCTTCGGTCGACGTTACGATTTTTGATGGTTTGATACAGAATCATCGTAGAAACTTCTGGTTTGCGTCGCTACCTTCTCCAGACAGCTTTTATTAGACAAGGTCAGAGGTCAAGTTGACGATTTCCTAAGTACCAGTCTATGACTGCTTGTTTGTTTGTTACTTACGAAATCTAAAGATTTCGTAAGTATATTGATGCCTTCCGTTTCTGTTTGTTTGTTTGTTTGTTTGTTTGTTTGTAGGCACGATAACTCAAGAACGGAAGAAGCTACCAATGTCAAATTAGACCACGTGATTCAGGAGGGTGATGGCTTGTGCTGATTAGATTTTGGTCAAAATCGGTCAAAGGTCAAGGTCACAGTGAGGTCAAATATTCGATTTTTGATGGTTTGGTACAGATAACTCGAGAACGGAAGAAGCTACCAATGTCAAATTACACCACGTGATTCAGGAGGCTGATGGCTAGTGCTGATTAGATTTTGGTCAAATTCGGTCAAAGGTCAAGGTCACCGTGAGGTCAAACATCCAAAAAATGATAACTCGAGAACGGAAGAAGCTTCCAATGTCAAATTACACCACGTGATTCAGGACAGTGTTGGCGAGCGCTGATTAGATTTTGGTCAAAATGGGTCAAAGGTCAAGGTCACAGTGAGGTCAAACATCCAAAACATTCGATTTTTGATGGTTTGGTACAGAATCATCGTAGAAACTTCTGGTTTGCGTCGCTACCTTCTCGAGAGACAGCTTTTATTCGTCAAGGTCAGAGGTCAAGTTGACGATTTCGTAAGTACCAGTCTATGACTGCTTGTTTGTTACTTACGAAATCTAAAGATTTCGGAAGTATATCGATGCCTTCCGTTTCTGTTTGTTTGTTTGTTTGTTTGTAGGCACGAGAACTCGAGAACGGAAGAAGCTACCAATGTCAAATTACACCACGTGATTCAGGAGGGTGATGGCTAGTGCTGATTAGATTTTGGTCAAAATCGGTCAAAGGTCAAGGTCACAGTGGGGTCAAACATCCAAAACAGTCGATTTTTGATGGTTTGGTACAGAATCATTGCAGAAACTTCTGCTTTGCGTCGCTACCTTCTCGAGAGACAGCTTTTATTCGACAAGGTCAGAGGTCAAGTTGACGATTTCGTAAGTACCAGTCTATGACTGCTTGTTTGTTTGTTTGTTTGTAGGCACGATAACTCGAGAACGGAAGAAGCTACCAATGTCAAATTACACCACGTGATTCAGGAGGGTGATGGCTAGTGCTGATTAGATTTTGGTCAAAATCGCTCAAAGGTCAAGGTCACAGTGACGTCAAATATTCGTTTTTTGATGGTTTGGAACAGAATCATTGTAGAAACTTCTGGTTTGCGTCGCTACCTTCTCTCGAGACAGCTTTTATTCGTCAAGGTCAGAGGTCAAGTTGACGATTTCGTAAGTACCAGTCTATGACTGCTTGTTTGTTTATTTGTTTGTAGGCACGAGAACTCGAGAACAGAAGAAGCAACCAATGTCAAATTACACCACGTGATTCAGGAGGGTGTTGGCTAGTGCTGATTAGATTTTGGTCAAAATCAGTCAAACGTCAAGGTCACAGTGAGGTCAAACATTCGATTTTTGATGGTTTGGTACAGAATCATCGTATAAACTTCTGGTTTGCGTTGCTACCTTCTCTTGAGACAGCTTTCATTAGACAAGATCAGAGGTCAAGTTGACGATTTCGTAAGTACCAGTCTATGACTGCTTGTTTGTTTGTTTGTTTGTAGGCACCATAACTCGAGAACGGAAGAGGCTACCAATGTCAAGTTACACCACGTGATTCAGGAGGGTGATGGCTAGTGCTGATTAGATTTTGGTCAAAATCGGTCAAAGGTCAAGGTCACAGTGAGGTCAAATATTCGATTTTTTATGGTTTGGTACAGATAACTCGAGAACGGAAGAAGTTACCAATGTCAAATTACACCACGTGATTCAGGAGGGTGATGGCTCGCGCTGATTAGCTTTTGGTCAAAATCGGTCAAAGGTCAAGGTCACAGTGAGGTCAAACATCCAAAACATTCGATTTTTGATGGTTTGGTACAGAATCATCGTAGAAACTTCTGGTTTGCGTCGCTACCTTCTCCAGAGACAGCTTTTATTAGACAAGGTTTGAGGTCAAGTTGACGATTTCGTAAGTACCAGTCTATGACTGCTTGTTTGTTTGTAGGCACGATAACTCGAGAACGGAAGAAGCTACCAATGTCAAATTACACCACGTGATTCAGGAGACTAATGGCTTGTGCTGATTATATTTTGGTCAAAATTGGTCAAAGGTCAAGGTCACAGTGAGGTCAAACATTCGATTTTTGATGGTTTGGTACAGAATCATCGAAGAAACTTCTGGTTTGCGTCGCTACCTTCTCTGGAGACAGCTTTTATTAGACAAGGTCAGAGGTCAAGTTGACGATTTCGTATCAGTCTATGACTGCTTGTTTATATTTTCATTTACGGATGCTTTCTGACGGTTCTGTGATTTTTCCTGGTGGATGGCCTTCAATTTCACACACACACACACACACACACACACACACACACACATATATATATATATATATATATATATATATATATATATACATATATATATATATATATATATATATATATATATTGTTGCGGGCCGGGGGTCTGGTGAGAAGACCACCATGGGAGGAAGCTATCTCGGGTTCCCACCAGACTCCCTGGAATTGCAGGCCATCATACATGGATAATTCCGTGACGCGGCGGGTCGCTAACCAATGGTGAATGCCAATAACTCAACCGCATGACCTAGGGTCCTCCCGTCTATGGGTTACCTGGTTACCTAATTAATCAGGTGATTTAATTACCTGGGAACATGCCCTTGGTACGCCTTGTCCGAACCGGATCACTTTACCAGACCGAATGCAGCCGAGCGACACTGCCAAAGACGTACCGGCTAAAAGGAATGGATCGTTGGGAACAAAGTCCCGGCAAAGTTAGGATACAGACCATGCTCAATCACTGAAAGAAAATACGAAAACGAGCTGGGAACATTTCTAAAAAGGATTTATTAATAGGCAGGCGAGGAAAGATATGTGGCACTGTGAATATAGCTTTTATTGTTTGTTGTTGCAGAAATAGTAAGAAATGTGATAGGTGCGGCAATATACAAGCAACTTACAAAAGCAGACACAGAGCAGAGTTATCCCGATATTATTCTTCCACACTGTTAACTTAAATGAGGACAGGCATCACACACACACACACACACACACACACACACACACACACACACACACACACACACACACACACACACACACACACACCAATGAAGAGAAAAAGGAGAGGAGATGAGGCTAACAGTCTCTCAATACCTTGCACGATTGCCTGATCGTGCCACTAATACAGCTTGGGGGAATGCTCTGCTGGGGGATACCTCCCTGACAGCTGGCACGTCGTCTCTTGCCTCGTGGCACTTCGTGCAGCTAACGTCGGTCCAGAGAATGAGACACGACCTTCAGGCGTGAAGGGAGGGACTTGGGTGGAGCCAAAAGCTAATGCGTGGAGAGAGAAGCGGAGTCCAAAGCAAGTGGGCGGAGAAGAGTGGAGAAGTGGTGAAGAAGGCAGAGTCAGCAACGAGTTGGTGAAGAAGGTGTAGCCAGCAGGTGAAAGGTTGAAGATGAATTCCAGGCCAGGATGAGCAAGACGAATCGACAGGACTGAGCGAGCAGGAACGACGACACACGAACGACACTCGAACGACGACTACTCTGGAATGACGACCCTCCTCCCACTGCCCTGCGACCCGTCTCCTTTTATCAATCTGGTGGTGCAGGGCGGGGGCGATGACCCGAAGCGATGTGTCGTCACCCGAATCGGGCGCTCTGGTTGGGTCCTTGCCAGCACACGAACTGGCCGCCATGACCGAAGCGGCTCCACTTTACTTCCGGCCAGATGGTTCCAAGCTGCGGAATTGTCTCGCTCTGAGCACCATGACATGAATTGCCTTGCACCAAACTCCGTACCGTTCCCCGGCGCCCCGTGGTTGGCGCTGGTCATTGTGCCTACTCCATGGTGCGCCAGGCGGCCCAAGCGATCCGGCTGCACAGCATGCCTCTGCCTGATAGCAGCTGCATTGAGGCGGAGGTGCGGGAGGATGTCTGCCATCCGCGGAAGACATTTGTTGCCGTCGTGTTGAGCAAAGACCGATGGTAAGATGTAATTGTAACCCCATGTGCAGACTCAACCAAAGATGTGTGTAATTCATGCCTTGTTCTGCATGATGACAAAGTATCACAGTCGCGCGCGAATCCGCCATTAAGCACGTGGCCAGCGTGCGGGTCCGCCCGCCATCGAGCATCGTGTTCGCGGTTATCAACGGCGGTGGGATGCATGGTGCCAGCCCTGATCTATGACACGGAATTGAGGGAAAAGTTTGGATATAATTATGTTGCGTAGGGTTGAGTTGAACAAGAAGATAGATATTATTATTAAATGCAGTAATGGGTTGGAAAGGGCGTGGACACATGCGCTTTGCAAGTTGTCAGCATTTCGGGTGCCGTTTCTTCCATCTCCTCGGTTTGGAAATTATCGCTGCACGTGCGTTTGGCAGGCTGTGATTTCTGCAGAGCGGTGTCCGGCGTAATGCCTTCTTGGTCTTCGCTGAGGACCCATCTCACAGCCAAGGGAGCACGTGCCTGGGATATACCTCAGGAATAAGAGTAGAAAAAATTATAGGAATGAGTGCAGAGATTTAATCAGACCAAGCTATGAAGTTTACACAACGCACTGTCCCGTTGTCAGGCTGGAGTAGACAAAAGGGAAGGGTCTATCTGAACGTATATTAATAGAATAACTGTCTAGTGACCACTGTATGATGGTTGCTATTGCTTTGGATTGATACGGTTCCCCAGAACCATAACAATATATATATATATATATATATATATATATATATATATATATATATATATAATCTTTTTTTTGTGGTTCTGCAAAACCGCATGCCTGACCATTGGTTACAGCTCCTGAGGTTGGGGACAACAGCAACAGCAGTTGGTCACAGTTGGACCGTACCTGCTGGTTCTGCTCGGTACCTGGCTCTTGGCGTACCTGATTCTTGGCATACCTGGTGTCTGGGGGTGATGATGTGATGTCGATTGGTGTTCGAACCTGTTTGTGGGTGGGTATGTAGCCCTTGCGATTGAGGACGCTGACAGGGGACCAAGGCACGCTCACACATTTTGGGTCATTTTAGTAGACACACAACGACTTCTGCCTTGGTAAGCCAAGACCGGGTTTCTTTTCCCCCTGAATGGTCTGCTGGGTACCCATGTCAAGTGTTTAATTGTTAAGTAAGGCATAGTGATAAGCATCCTTATCTGCTCTTTGTCCATTTTTCTAAAAATGCTTGTTGAATTAATTGCTTGAGATTATTTTGTTGATTGAATATTTGATTGATTTGAATTCATCCATTTACACCACAAGGAAATAAAAAGTTATTTGGTTTATTTATTTTTCTTCATAATAACATCCTTGTTGACGTTTCAACCTGTCCGTGGTTACCATTTCCTTTCATTGATCCAGCATTGTCCGAACCTAGATAGACTGGGAAGTAATTCCCAAACTAATTAACCTGTCATAGTCCGCACGCACTAGCGGTAAACGCTCGGCTGCTCCAATGAGGATCTAATCAAGAAAAGATTGGTGCATCGCCGAGGGCGCTTTCATTGATCCAGCATTGTCCGAACCTCAATAGACTGGGAAGTAATTCCCAAACTAATTAACCTGTCAGAGTCGGCACGCACCAGCGGTAAACGCTCGGCTGCTCCAATGAGGATCTAAGCAAGATAAGATTGGTGCATCGCCGAGGGCGCTTTCCACGGTCAGGAGGCCGTGTGAACTCTCGTGAAATGGCAATTTAGACGGAGGACACTAGAACTCATGGTTAACTGATTGACATTCGTGGTTGTCAAACAACCCACCGTATCACGAAGTTAATTGTGAGTGGTGGCCCCAGATCTGGTTCTTCTGAGTAGAAATGAGGATTATCCTCCTCATAATACACTCGGTACCCGTCGCCATAACAACATATAAACACGTGTATGTGTGTATGTATATATATAGTTACGGCTGTGGAAATTCGCAGAACACCATATAGGTCCTTAGTTCAGTTATGCCGATAAGTCCGTGTTCAGATAGATTTCCCCACCATTGTCTTATGGGAATTATTCATGTCACCCGGGCTGTGATCTTTGAGTTAGCCGTTTTTCTTTTACTATCGTTATTTTGGACCAACCGCCATTACTACCACCACAAAGCGCCACCAACCACAACAAGCACGATCACCACAACCACCTTCTCGTCAACCACTAACATCCCCACACACAACGAACAGCCGCCTTCACACCAACCACCTTAACCACCACCGCCCAACCACACCACCCTCACGACCACCACGAATGCTAGCCACACCACGATCAAGACCCCCACAAAACGCCAGCCACGCCACCATAATGCCAAATACACCACCACCGCATTTCCACCTCAGCACGGTTACGAGAAACCTGGCATTCATCGGGGGAGAAAGGACGACGGCCTCACCCTTCACCCCAACGACAGACACGTGCGGAAAAGACGAAAGCTGTGAAGAGATGATCGCCGACAGAAGTACTCAGCGAGGAAAACGCCCTGCTTCTGGAATCTTCGCGCACGTGCTGGAAGGGAGGGGCGAGGGCTGTGGAGATAAAAGCGAGCGCTGAACGCAGCGAAGTGTGTGTGTGTGTGTGTGTGTGTGTGTGTGTGTGTGTGTGTGTGTGTGTGTGTGTGTGTGTGTGTGTGTGTGTGTGTGTGTGTGTGTGTGTGTGTGTGTGTGTGTGTGTGTGTGTCGTCGAGGAGAACGGGGTGTGTGTCATCGAGGAGAACCGAGTGGTGGGTCGTCGAGGAGAAGCAAGTGGAGAGGCGAGTGGAAGTCAGTCGGTGAGGAGCTGGAGAGGGTCCAAGAGGGACGCCCAAGCAAGTCACCACGAGGGTGGAGGTAACCTGTGGCGGCCTCTTGGAGTTCCTTCAGTCAACCAAGCTCCTTGGACATAAAGACCCGAAGGGGTCCAGTCTGACCCCCTTATCTTTGAGGGGGTCTTTTTGTTGCTTTTATTTGTGTGAATGTTGTGGCGCCATGTCCGCAAGTAGAACTATATAAGTGACTGTACATGATTAGTTATAGACGGTATTAGCTCTTTCCTTTACATTATGTTTGGCTGTAAAAGTGCATACGTGTTTCACCAATTTATTGCTTGATTGTATACGTGTGGAAAATAATAAATGTGCTTATTTGAATGTGAACCTGTTCGTCGTGTCATTTTCCCCATTGAAACGCCATACTGCATTTCGGAATGGTAGCGGGCTTTTTGATAGCCGATAAAAGAATCGGGTCCAGCGAGGTCTCGCGATAATACCCCGCTCGGTTATCCCAGAACGGAACGAACCGCTTAAGCGGTTCGTGTCCGAGCAGACCTCGCTGAGGTACGGTCTCTCGGTAGGCTGCCCGCGCGAATAATTAGGTATATCGACAATTTGGCGATTGACCCTGTCACGCACGGGTAGAATATTGACTCGGCCGTAGTGTGCGCTTGGATCACACCCGTGACTGGTTTTCGGCGCTGTTCCGGAAAGTCGCGACTGAATTGTTCGTCCGGTGGGCGTACGGCCGCGATTCGGCTAAAATCGGCTGTCCGCACGCCGGCGGGTGCGAATTCGTAACTATATATCTTCTTCTTCTTTCGGCTGCTCCTGTTAGGGGTCGCCACAGCGGATCATCTGTATGATTCGCATCGTGATTTGGCACATGTTTTACACCGGATGCCCTTCCTGACACAACCCTGGTCGCCTCTTACAACACAGGGATATGGTACACCTATTTTAACCGGGGTATACACCGGCCCAGTACACTGGTACTCATTTCGCCGACATCGGAAGGATGACAGGCTGAGTCAACCCCCTGGTGTATTAATTCAGTGGCCCAATGGGGCTTGAACTCAGGACCTTTTGGATCCCAAGCCGCTGCCCTAACAACTGCGCCAACACACCAGGCCGAATTCGTAACTACACATATATATATATATATATATATATATATATATATATATATATATATATATATATATATATATATATATATATATATATATATGTATGTATGTATGTATGTATGTATGTATGTATGTATGTATATATGTATATATATATATATATATATATATATATATATATATATATATATATATATATATATATATACTAGCAGGGTATGGTTACACATTGTATGCAAGAAGGAACCGTCGTGCTTCCTCATTGTCTCGGGTCGTTGACCTGCCTTTATTTTTTTCATTTATTTATTATATAATTTACGGAGGATTCTGGTGATTCTGTGATTTTTCCTGGTGTACTGGCTTTGATGTCCGTCGTCACATGAAATTACCATGCTTCCCCATTGTCTCAGGTCGCTCACCTGCATTTATTTATTTATTTTTTGTCATTGATTTATATTTTCATTCACGGACGCTTTCCAACGGTTCTGTGATCTCTCCTCGTGTATCGGCTTTGATTTCCATCAGCACATGATATTTCAGCTTTCTACGTCACCCAGAAGGTACCAAACATATAAATCAGTGAGTTGTTAGAATGAGCTTTGTATTTTATACCAGCAACTACAACCCGTCACTTCGCTGATGGGGGTGGAGAGGAGGGAGGTGAGGAAGAGAAAGGAAGACATGAGAGAGGGAGGGGAAGAGCGAGGAAGAGAGGGGAGGTGGGGAGAGCTATGCCTCACCACAGGTTGCTACACACTGTGGGAGGGGGTGAGAGAGATAGAGAGAGAAATATGAAAAAATAAAGAGAGAAAGGTGAGGGGTGCAGGTAGGGTAAGTAAAAGAGAATGATATGTTATGCTTAATGACCGAACACACACACACAGAAACAAACAACTCATGTCAGAACAGCTGTACACACAATGACACAACAAAGTTTGTAAAATAATCCGCTGGCACATCTACAAAAACTTTGATGTCCCAGTTCCAAAAAAATTGTGGGAAAATGAACCAAAAGGAATTGCTGAAAACATGGAAGTACCTACCGCTCACGCATGACATAATGATCCCATCGAGCGGGAACATCAAAAACAAAGCACCAGATATCATACTTCGGTTCAAAAAAGAGAAGAAGGCATTGCTTAGTGAGGTGTTAATACCAGTAATTTTGGACTAAACGATGCAGAAATCAAGAAAATGACCAAACACTAAGACCTCAAGAATGAAGTGAAAAGATCCTGGAAGCTGAAGAATGCCAAAGTTGTATCAGTGAAAGTTGGACCTTCAGGAATGATGACAAAGATATGAAACGTGTAGAAGACATCTCAATGAAAGACCGCTGGCCGCTCACCTGGTAGCGGCTGGATAAGATAACCAGGCAACCACTGGTCGGCATGGATGACCCACAAAATATTTTTTACGGTTATGGGGGTTGATGGAGGACTTTTAAAGCAAGTTAGGATTGTATAGAGTTGCTTGGTCCATGGACATGTAGAAGACATCTCAATGTAGATTAGTTCGGGAAACTGTGAGCTTAAGTGTTACTTGTCATCACATGGGGGAGGGGAGGTGATGTGTTGCCAATTCCCCCAGTGTGTAATTGCCCTCTGTGACATTTTCCTCCGTTTTTGCATTTACTAGCCAGCAATAACAGGAATTACATTTTTATAACAACAAGCGAGCCAAACGTGCCGAGCAGGCAGAAGCCCTGCCTTCCCGATTTCATGCCAACAAGCTATGCCCAGAGGTGGATGATTGATGGGTGTGACGTCAGAAGCGAGGCGGAAGAGGAGTTGGGTTTTTTGGGTGTGAGGGATGCGGTCGAGAGACAACGGAGCTAGGATATGGCGTGTAAGATCAGGGCATTACGGCTGGCTTTCCTTCGATGCATGAAGGCGGTGGCATGATTCTCATATTCATGCTGAGGCGAATTGGCTCGCATGGTGGAGCAAGATGCTGACCTTTGAATCTTGGCTGGGTCGTGAGAGACCGACTTCGAAGCCTCGTGCATGTCACCGAAGGGAGCGGCACCATTCTTCAGAGAGCAGCGGCGTTGGCAAGTGCGATCGACGAAGTCGCATGGCAGTTGGTGAGCCCTGGCATTGAATACCACCTCAGAAATTACCTCATGTATGTTTCCCGCCCAGTGAGCAGCTCGGCGCCATTTTGGGCTCATCTTCCCGCGCAGGACGAAGCAGCTCGATCGCAAAGTTCAATAGAGACCATCTCTGGACAAAACTAAGTGCCAGAATAAAGGGAGGATTTGCTTTTCTTTTGTTTTCCACTTGTCTGTGTTAAAGTCCATGTGTAGAAAAGCGCCTCGACTTTCGGCTTTAATTAACTTCACGTTTTATTATTACACTTTGAATTATCACCCTTGTAAATATTTGATATATTTTCATCAGATCCCCATGTTTATTTTAAGTTGCTGGTATCTGTATATCTGTTGTGGGTTCGAGATAAACCTCCTTGTGCTGTGCTTCTGTCTGCTATGTCCGTGCCGCCCTTCCCTTTCCGCGTGTGCCATAATCTCTGAGGACCACATTTCCACCTCGAAGGAATACCGCTCGGCAATCCGGCCTGGTCGGTGTTAACCGCCCATCCACGACAATTGGGTCGAGGGAATTAACCTAACTGGCTGGACCCGTGACAATATATAACGGAGAAGAAGTAAATACCTCTGGATTGTTTTTTTTAATGCCATGAACAAACCTTAGTACATCATGAGTGATAAAGGTTGTGGTCAAGTTTCATCGAAATTGTGTGTGTGGTTTCAGAAAGGAAAGCAAATACATATTTTGGAGGACAACCCCCCCCCTCCGACCCCCGTAGAACCCCTTCGACCCCAATTTGTTTTTAATGTCATGAATAAACTTTAGCACATCACGGGTGGTGAAGATGGTGGTCAAGTTTCATCGGAATTGTATGTGTAGTTTCTGAGAAGAAAGAAAATACATATTTTGGGGGCAACCTCCTTTAAATCACCCGAGAGCCAGATTTTTATGATGTTGGGAACAAACTTTGGTACGTCATGACTGATGAAGGTTGTCGTGAAGTTTCATCGGAATTGCTTATATCATTTCGAAGAAGAAAACAAATCACCTTTATGGGGGAGGGCAACCCCCCCCCACCCCACCCGTAAACTCCCTTTGTAGACCCCTCCAGACCCCTGTTTTTTATCCCATCACGCGTGATGAAGGTTGTGGTCAAATTTCATTGAAATCGTATGTGTAGTTTCTGAGAACAAGTTGCAAGTATTTGTGGACGGACGGACGACGCACCATCCCATAAGCTCCCTGGAATACTTTACAGGTGAGCTAAAAACCATCCCTGGGAATATTATTACAAACGAACTACAGTTGGAAGCTGTCTGGGGTTCAGTGACGATCCTGAAGAGAGCCCTCGGCACAAAACTGAGAACAGAAAACATCACAGCTTGGTCCATGAATCGTGACCCCCTTACTGAGATGAAGGTGGATACTTTGAGCCCACCCTGGGAGGTTTCCATTCCCCATACCATCAACAAAACACACACACACACACACACTTTATTTGTATAGATATTAGTTATATACAGTATGTGACAAAACAATCATTGCTGTTTTTTTTCGGTCCATTGTATCGATGTAAGTCTGTTGAATTGATGGATTTTGATGTCATTGTTGAATTGAATATGTGAGACAAAACATTCCACTCTCAGGACTGTAGATAGTCATGAAAAGTTTTCAAGAGACTACATTTCTATAAAGAAGGATAGCATTGAGCAGAAGAGCCGCTCTATTCTTGCTCGCAGCAGGCTGTAGGTGGTCACAAACCCCGTCGTATTGTCATCCCAATTTGTGACTATTGTGCATCTGCTCTCACCTACAAGGATTTCAGAATGTTTGTTATTAAAAGTGGACATCGATCTTATTCAGCTTCGTGGCCATTTTTTAAATTTACGTGGGTACGTGACCCAGGAGAATATTGCCCCCCCCCCCCTCCATGAAGCTGACATAATTTCGACGCCAGGCTTCTAACTCCAGGTAATTAAGATTCCAATCTTCCAAGCAATCCCTTCCATTACTCACTTGCATTACTGTAATGGATTACATAAAGGATTACCCAATAACCAATGAAAATAGTAGTCTCTGACGGAATCTTTTTTGCAAACTAATTATCCCAAAACTGTTCATTGGTTAGAAATTTTTTAAAATGTCAAGCAGATTTCACATCCATCTTCCTCATTATTCTGCCTCTTGTAAAATCTAAATGTCTCTCAAGGAAATATTGATCCAACTCTCAAGAGGTACTTTGTGCATAAATCACATGCAGGACGATGGTATTACTATTGGATATTAGTGCTGTATTCTCTTTGTATCCAAATAATATGAAACATGCCAACCACCTGGTCACTTTGTATTGTTTTTTTTTCGTGCAGATGCTGCTGCTCAGACAGCAAACACGCTCCAAGATGGCAGGAACCCTCGAGGAAGACCAGACCACTTGCTCGCCAGCATCCAGGCAGGAATTTGTAATTTTTCCAGGGTGCCAACCGTAACTCGCATACTCTTCGTGAAGGACACCCTGGGATCTTTGACATCCACCAACTAATGCTAGCGGACAGGACACATAGTTTGTCGAGCGACGGCACGTGCGAAACACCAGGGTGACAGTTTGTAGCTGGGTCGTGATTCAAAGTCAGGCTCAACAGCTCGGAGACAATTACGGACGTTAGTAGACGATGGAGAAATATGAGAGCGGTTTGACCCAAGCATTGTGAGCCATAGTATGTGGGATTTGAACCTGGGTCCCAAGCATTGTGAAGCCTCTCCCGGAGGAAGGCTCCCACAAATTGAGGTGGCAATGCGAAACAGGCCGACTTCAGAAAAATGCTTCTGTGCTGGTATAAAGAAACTGATGAACTGATTGACGATAATAATGTGATATGGTCTGCGAGCTAAAGTTATCAGCCATTATTACTTCGGTCACCGAAGGTGAAGGAGGTTATGTTTTCACCGCTCTCTGTCTGTCTGTGTGTCTGTGTGCAGGACATCTCAAAAAGTTGTGCACGGATTCGGACGAAACTTGGAGGACAGGTTTGGTGTTTCGCGAGGACTAATTGATTCGATTTTGGTGAAGATCCGGATCCGGATCTGGATACGAGAATTATTTAATTTTTAAAGTGATTCTTCACCATTGAAAGATCGGGACCAAAAACGGTATCTTACTTTATAGCATGATATTTCAAAAATGTATTGGCCCCGATATGTTCTCGTGGATCAGGCATTACGTGGCGGAGGTATGCGCTCTACCGAGTGCCCTTCTAGTTAATGATGCGATACTAGGGAGAGGCCACTTCACTCATCATGATATTATTTCTGATTTGCCAAACAAAAATCACAAATAACGTGTAACTTTTTCTGTTTTTCAGTATGAGCATAAAATCCTTCCAAATTGCATAAGGTTGACAAAACTACGACCACCGCCGCAATGATTTTCACCTTGTTGTGCGGCGGGGGATAATTTTTTGTCCAAATCAATCACAAAGTGACTGCCGATCCTGACCTTTGACTGTCGCCAATTTCAGGAAGAATTAGTCATTCGTTCAGGGTCCGGACAATATCTCGTTTACTCTTTATGAATGACACCGTGAGATCTTTAACATCGACTCACAAATGCTATTAGACGGCACAAACCAGCTTGACGTCCAATTGATGGACACGGCGCACATTGTGACGCAATGCCCGACCTGCGAATCACCAATCCAATACTTTATAATCAGGTCAGGAATCGAACCCAGACTAACGAGCGCGTTCAAAGATCACAGGTAATTGCACTACCTCTGCACAATCTTGTTGGATTAAATATTATTCGAGCTGGTTAATATCACGGGAACCTTCAAACTTATAATTTGGTATAATGTTTCCAACACTCTGATAAATGCCCTTTTAACAGCTTCAGCCATTGATATATGAATACATTTATTTGTCTATCCATATCCATCCACCACGGATGAGAGAATGAAGAAAGGCGCGAAAGGCAGAGAAGCCGGCGGGAGCATGCCCCCACTGCCTTTAATTATCGACTCACAAGCCTGCCAGAGGACCTGTGTGGGGTTTTCTCGGCAATCTTCTCTCCCATTGGAAATGTCCTCTTTCTTCTCCCTCCAACTTTCTGTACAAATGCCGTTGAACTTCTGCAGTTGCAGCAACATGTCATAATAATCCAATCCAAGGGTTGCATGTAAAAATCAAACTCCTGCGTTCATGTCTCATCTTATCAATTTGCTCAACCAAGTTAAGGATGATGAATCACGTAGTGGTGATTCCTACTTCCTACATACAAGCATGTAGGACCGGTCGCTTCGCTGATGGGAAAATCAATCTTTGCTTCGATGGCTAATTTATGGGGCAAGAAGAAAAAAGGATTCCTTGGAGATTTTGTCCTCCATGTGTGGATAACCAGCGTCACAAGTTGGTGTTTGCGGTTCCACCACGTGTGTCCATGTACCCATACACAAACTGCCCTTTATTAGGGCTTCAAGCAAGTGCTGAAGCCCTATTGAATTCGTTAGTATTATTATTATTATTAACGGCGTTTTTATGTTCTACTGACCGATTTTGTGGCGGATCTGGAGGGAAAACTGTCGGATGAAATTCAACGAAACTTTACAGGATTATTACTCACCACCTGAAGTTTATACTATGAAACATTTGATGACGTAGGTCACGTGGTATGGCGGCCATATTGGATTTTATCCAAAACCTAAAAACATCTTCTTCTCCAGAAGGGATAATCTGACAGCCTCAATCTTTTGCACACATTTGCTAAGTTCGATGCTAATGTGAATTTGTTAATTTGGTCGAAATCGTTACATAATTAATATGATTTAAAATGATGCCAATTCGCCTCATTAAATATGCAAAATATGCAAATGAGAGTTGAAAAAATTTAATGACAAATTTAGATAGCACATAAACAGGGGACTCCCAATATATTTATACTATGTCTGTATTTGACCCCAGTGAGCCCCCAGAGCCCCCCAAAGTTGAAAATGACCCATTTTTTAAATGTCATAAAATAAAAACAACGCTTGGATGAAATTCAATGAAACTTATCAATTTAATTACTCTCCACCTGAAGATTATACTTTAAAAATTTTGATGACGTAGGTCACGTGGTATGGCGGCCATATTGGATTTTATCCAAAACCTAAAAACCTCTTCTTCTCCAGAAGGGATAATCTGACAGCCTCAATCTTTTGCACACGTTTGCTAACTTCGATGTTAATGTGAATTTGTTAATTTCGTCGAAATCGTTACATAATTAATATGATTTAAAATGATGCCAATTCGCCTCATTAAATATGCAAAATATGCAAATGAGAGTTGAAAAAATTTAATGACAAATTTAGATAGCACATAAACAGGGGACTCCCAATATATTTATTAGGGCTTCAAGCATGGCTGAAGCCCTATTGAATTCGTTAGTATTATTATTATTAACGGCGTTTTTATGTTCTACTGACCGATTTTGTGGCGGATCTGGAGGGAAAACTGTCGGATGAAATTCAACGAAACTTTACAGGATTATTACTCACCACCTGAAGTTTATACTATGAAACATTTGATGACGTAGGTCACGTGGTATGGCGGCCATATTGGATTTTATCCAAAACCTAAAAACATCTTCTTCTCCAGAAGGGATAATCTGACAGCCTCAATCTTTTGCACACATTTGCTAAGTTCGATGTTAATGTGAATTTGTTAATTTGGTCGAAATCGTTACATAATTAATATGATTTAAAATGATGCCGATTCGCCTCATTAAATATGCAAAATATGCAAATGAGAGTTGAAAAAATTTAATGGCAAATTTAGATAGCACATAAACAGGGGACTCCCAATATATTTATACTATGTCTGTATTTGACCCCAGTGAGCCCCCAGAGCCCCCCAAAGTTGAAAATGACCCATTTTTGAAATGTCATAAAATAAAAACAACGCTTGGATGAAATTCAATGAAACTTATACATTGAATTACTCTCCACCTGAAGTTTATACTTTGAAAATTTTGATGACGTAGGTCACGTGGTCTGGCGGCCATATTGGATTTTCTCCAAAACCTAAAAACATCTTCTTCTCCAGAAGGGATAATACGACAGCCTCAAACTTTTGCACACATTTGCAAGGTTCCATTGTAATGTTAAGTTGTTAATTTCGTCAAAATCGTTGCATAATTTATATGATTAAAATGATGCGGATTCGCCTCATTAAATATGCCAAATATGCAAATGAGAGTTCTAAAAATGTAATGACAGATTCTGATAGGCCTTGAAGAGGGGATTCCAAATATGTTTACGCTTTGTCTGTATTTTACCCCAGTGAGGCCTCAGAGCCCCCCAAAGTTTAAAATCACCCATTTTTGACATGTCGTAAAATGAAAACCAAAGAAGATAGACAAAAAGTGACCACAAATTCTGGAAGATATTTTCACGTTCTACAAGTTTGCCATTTACATTAATATGCAAATGTGGAGTTATTGGACTTTTTTGGGGACTTGAAAATTTGTCCAGCCTCGATTTGTCCAATGTGAAGTTTCTTTCTCTATCATGTATTGCTATGGGCTTTTCAGTCCTTCATCGATATAACTCGAGGGACCCCGTAGCTGGGCCACATTGCAGACTTGAACTAACTTTCTAACTCGGATAACCCACATCATGTGACAGGGTGATGGTGTTGAAATTTGTTAAAATGGAGGCACGCCTTGAAGCCCGGGATTACTGGTTTACCAGTTTTAATTATTATTATTATTATTATTATTATTATTATTATTATTATTATTATTATAACTAGCCGGGAGGCGACGATGGTTCGCGGGCATTATTGAACAATGCCACGATAGGTACAATTGAGTTAGTGGAAGCTTTTGAGGAAGCCCAACTGTAAAAACCTGTCTCTTCCGTCAAAATTGACCAAATCAAATCGGATTTTTTTTATATGTTGTACTTATGGACATTACACACAGCTTCTTGGAAATGAAATTGCGAGAAAAAAAATCGAGAAAATAAATAAAAAGTTCAAGTGGGCGTGGCTCTGCCCACAAGGGGGGCATGGGATGCCCCTCATACAAAAAGACACAACTCGACCATGATATCTAGCTTGTGTCCAAGTTTCATCAAGATCACATCAAACGTCACGGAGCTATGCGCTGGAGAGAGTCACAAACAGACAGACAGACAGACACAACAAAAATAGTGGTCACTGCTGGCGCCTGCGAACCAATAATAATAATTATTATATATTGCATCTGGATCCAGAGTTCTCGGAATCCACTGTTGTTGGTTTCATTGAAATGCGTTCTCAAGTTATAACATGACAAACAAACAGACAGACACGGCTCCTTTTATAATATAGATGTCTAAACCACACTTAACCCACTTATATACTCGAAGGTCACTCGGTGGAGCGCATACCTCCGCCATGTAATGCTCGATTCATGAGAACATATACATTTTTGTAATATCATGCAACACAGGACTATATCGTTTTTGTCCCTATCCCTCAATGGTGAAGAAACACTTAAAAAATTCAAGTCGTTGGATCTGGATCCGGATCTTCACAAAAATCGAATCTGTTTGTCCTTGTCACACACCCAACCTGTCCACAAAATTTAATCTGGATCTGTCCAAAACTTTTTGAGATATCCTGTAAACAAACAAACAGACAGAAAGGGGTGAAAACATAACCTCCTTCATCTTCGGTGGTGGAGGTAACGAGCAAAATGCACAAAAAAAAATGCGCACGCACACAAAAAGAAAATGCTGCTGCCACAACAGCAGTACAAGGAGCAGGAGCAGGAGCAGCACGAGCAGCAGGAGCACGGAGAGGAGTAGCAGGAGCATGAGCAGCAGCACAAGGAGCAGGACTGCAGGAGCAGCAGGAGGAGCAGCACAAGGAGCAGGACTGCAGGAGCAGCACGAGGAGCAGCACAAGGAGCAGGACTGCAGGAGCAGCACGAGGAGCAGCAGGAGCACGGAGAGGAGGAGCAGCAGGAGCACGGAGAGCAGTAGCAGCAGCACGAGGAGGACTGCAGGAGCAGCAGGAGCACGGAGAGCAGTAGCAGCAGCACAAGGAGCAGGACTGCAGGAGCAGCACGAGGAGCAGCACAAGGAGCAGGACTGCAGGAGCAGCACGAGGAGCAGCAGGAGCACGGAGAGGAGGAGCAGCAGGAGCACGGAGAGCAGTAGCAGCAGCACGAGGAGGACTGCAGGAGCAGGACTGCAGGAGCACGGAGAGGAGTAGCAGCAGTACAAGGAGCAGCAAGAACACAGAGGAGCAGCAGGAACACAGAGAAGAGCAGCAGCAGCACAAGAAGCAGGATTGCAGGAGCACGGAGAGGAGCAGGAGCAGCACAAGAAGCAGCACAAGGAGCAGGACTGCAGGAGCAGCAGGAGCACAGAGAAGAGCAGCAACACAAGGAGTCGCAGCACAAGGAGAAGGACTGCAGGAGCAGCAGGAACACAGAGAGGAGCAGCAGCAGCACAAGGAGCAGGACTGCAGGAGCAGCACAAGGAGCAGGACTGCAGGAGCACGGAGAGGAGTAGCAGCAGCACAAGGAGGACGGCAGGAGCAGCAGGAACACAGAGAGGAGCAGCAGCACAAGGAGCAGGACGGCAGGAGCAGCAGGAGCACGGAGAGGAATCGCAGCAGCACAAGGAGCGGCAATAACAAGCAAGAACATGAAACAACAAAACAAGACGACGGCAACAAATATTTCCTAAATGGCGTCGAACGCGGAGACAAATGATGACATCTCGATCCTCAGTATAAGAGTGAAAAAAGACAAAAAAAACGACATAATGAGCATTTCTATCAAATGGAATGGGAAAGGGAACGTGACACATCGGGGGCTTGTGAGATGGCGCACCGAACCCAGCTACACGTACTTGATCAACAACGATACTGGAGAACAACCACAAACCTGCACATGGAGATAACAACAACCAACGCCGAAGAGGAACTTTCACACATCTGTCATGTCGTGCTTCAATGGAAGGTCTTTGGGGGGGGTTTTCATGCTTGTATGTTGTATGTTGAACTGGCATGACCGATTCAACACTTGTGGTTTCCTTTCGTTCATCCTATTATTCCCTGGATGCCCGTCCAACATCATTTCCAAACGGGCAACAACCAACACTGGAGTCGGGAGGGACGGTGGGGGCCACGTCCCCTGGGGTTCACTCCCTTGACCCCCGGGCTCCACTCGTTTTATTTTTTTAAGTTGACGGAGTAGTGGTGCAATCTCGAACATTGTACGTAATAAATCGATGACTCATTTTGTCCGATCAAGCGAAACAGACCATTGGAAGTTGATGTATTGATTATATTGACGAGGATTGATTAATTTCCAATCGATAAGTCGCCCCCATTGTTCGTATGAATGTCCTTGTAATGTTTACAGAGATTTACAAGGAGCCGCGACACACATTTCGCAATGATGTACAGTACGGTGTACTGTATATAAAACCGTTTAAACAAACGGCTGGACGTTGTCGACATGAAAAGTCATCCCATTTGTCCCGACGGTCTTGTCCCGCGTTCTACCAGACACAACTTGTGACCCGATGAACTCTTCCCTTTCAGTTTAATCAACTACGAGGTCAAATCGCTCGAATCCCCCGATCATGAGAACCCTTTGAGCCAACGGACCCGGAAATGACATCAGAGAGCGAGTCACATGACTTTAGCCGCTCAGTAAGCGCATCGCCAATTGGTCAATGCCTCAGCCAATCAACTCGGTGTATACATCCGGTTGCCATGGTGCTGAACAGCACTCAATTTTGTTTCGCTTGAACGTTGACGTTGTTTTTCTTCCTTTCTCGTTGTTTTAAGATCCTGACGGCATTAAGTGCTTGTGCTGTGGTCGTCACGAAGTGATGGAGGTGCCGCTCGACCTGTCCAGCTTGCTGTGCCTGACTGACTGCTTGCGGGCCGCCGTGGCGCCCTGCCTTGGTCCAGAAGGCGGACACGTGGTGCTCGCTCGCCGTTCTGAGGACCGGATGGTCATCACGTCCGATGGAAACCAGATCCTCGGATCTCTGCTCCTGGCTCATCCCGCCGCTCGGTATTTATTTAAATATTATTACCTCTCACGTGACACGTGTTACGTCCTGAGCTCTTCACGTTCATAATAAACCGACGAAAATGGAGTGTTGAATCTAATTAATGAAAACGACCACAAGGTCGTGGTAAAAATACGATATAAAAACAAAAAATTGTATAAAGGAACCCTTTTCAATTCTTATTCTGCTTGAAAGAGCTCGAAAATGGGAGGTTATATATTTTCTTAACAGCAAAAAAAAATTTTCCCAGTAGCGATCGAGGCAGCGCTTTGTGGTTATACACCGCCCGGGAACAATATTTTTGTCTGATGATTTTTTTTTTTTAATTTTATTATCCCGGAGGTTTCTATTTACTTTATGCAATTAATAATTTTTTTCCTCGAGGAGCGTTTCCGTGTTTCAGGGTGGGACAGACAGACAGCATTAGCCTATATATATATATATACACACACACACACACACACACACACACACACACACACACACACACACACACACACACACACACACACACACACACACACACACGTGCGGGCCCGTAGGTGCAGCTTCGTTCCTTCGCACTCATAAACGACTGGATTGGGGCATTTTTTCAATTAGATCGGACCAACCGTATCATAAATGGCCATAACTTGGGAAACACCTGGGAAACATGGGGAAAAACACCTGGGGAAAAACACCCTCCTCTCGCCCCCCCTAGTCTCGCCCCTCCTCTCTCGCCCCCTCTCTCCCCTCCTCTCTCGCCCTCCTCTTTCTCCCCTCCTCTCTCTCCCCCTCCTCTCTCGCCCCTCTCTCTGTAAATGTATTCACAAATGTCTACCAAGCACAACAATTAATTCAAACCTTGGGAAAAAACAGCTTTCAAACCCTTGGGAAACAGCTGTTTCCCTTGGGAAAATTCAAACCTTGGGATTCATTAATAATTTGAACAATTAATTCAAAGCTTGGGAAAAAAAACAGCTTTCAAACATTGGGAAACACTTGGGAAACAGCTGAAACGGATGAAGAACGATATCAAACCTTGAAAAGGCACATACTCAGGTCCCCAGTGTCGATTGTGACGTCATACCAAACGAAGAAGAAGAATTGTGACGTCAATCGTGCAAAAATAAATAAATAAACATTAATTGTGATGTCATAGCACCGTGTCCTGTCATTGGTTGACAGACGTTATTGGTCATTATTGGTTGACGGACAATATATAGGTCGTTATTGGTTGACAGACATTGGTCATTGTATCACGTTATTCTTTTTATTACTGCCAATTATTGTGCTATTATTATTATTAATATGCTGTTATCATTATTCTGAGATATCTTTGGGAAAAATGGCATGATAAGGTGGAACGACACTTCAGCTGCGAGGTATACACCTTTCCAACACTGAAAAAAGCAATAAAATGCCCATAACTTGGGAACCGCTCGTCCAATTAACATCAAACCTTGAAAAGGCACATCCGAGGATCCCCGGCAATATTCCTGGCAAGTTTCAATCAGATCGGACCAGCGGCTATCGAGAAACGGCGGTCACAGACACACACGCACACACACAGATTGCTGGAATTATATATACCAGTACGTGCCAGTAAAAAAAAAATAAAACATTTAATAAATAAATATTCCAACCGCGAGCAAGAAACAACAACCACACAGACCGTTTCTTCGCTCTCGCGTGCCCGTACGTGCGTGGCGCGGAAGTTCGCATATCACAGTTACGATGATTCGCAATTTAGGTTTTAATGGCCAATTATTCAATCAGCGCCAACGTATTTTACCTTTTCGCAATGTCGTCGCAAGGAAAAACAAAAAGAGAAGAGAAGAGAGAAAAAAATTTACTTCCTGGTTCGGAGCATACCAGCACTGTGATGTTACCGAAATTTATGCACCGTCTAATATGAAAACGATCATAACTTGGGGGCATTGTGTTTATCTATAAATGCGCATAAGAAATCGAGAAATTATTAGAATACACGAAGTCATCATTATCCGGAAGCCCGTACATTGTAACCTGTAATGGCGAATGCGGCTGAGCTTCCCTTCCCCCATCGGCCACACCCACGCAACAACGTGTCTTGTCATTGGTTTGGTAAATAAATGGCCATAACTTGGGAAGCACTTGTCCAATTAATATCAAACCTTAAAAAGGCACATCCTCAGGTCCCCAACAATATATCTGGCAAGTTTCAATTAGATCGGACCGGTGGTTGTCGAGAAACAGCGGTCAAACACACACACACACACACACACACACACACACACACACACACACACACACACACACACACACACACACACACACACACACACACACACACACACACACACACATTGCTGGAATTACATATATATATATATATATATATATATATATATATATATATATATATATATATATATATATATATATATATATATATATATATCTTGTTGATCCCATTCAAATGGATGGTGAATTTAAACGACTACTACAACTACATATGTAACGGTCGCAATTACAGTATTCTCACCTTGTGGGGTTCGCCGTGGGAACCTTTGGTGGTCGTATGGCAGCTTAGCTGCCGGGGTAGCTATCATTTCTTGACGCGCGACTGTGTCGCTGATGCAGTGCCCCTCTACCAGTACACACACTGAAACTGGTGCTCATTTCGCCGACCTCGGAAGGATGACAGGCTGAGTCAACCCCCTGGTGTATTAATTCAGCGGCCAACGGGGCTTGAACTCAGGACCCTAGGATCCCAAGCCACCACCCTAACCACTTCAGGACCCTAGGATCCCAAGCCACCACCCTAACCACTTCAGAACCCTAGGATCCCAAGCCGCCACCCTAACCACTTCAGAACCCTAGGATCCCAAGCCACCACCCTAACCACTTCAAGACCCCAGAATCCCAAACAGCCACCCTAACCACTTCAGAACCCTAGGATCCCAAGCCGCCACCCTAACCACTTCAGGACCCTAGGATCCCAAGCCACCACCCTAACCACTTCAGAACCCTAGGATCCCAAGCCGCCACCCTAACCACTTCAGAACCCTAGGATCCCAAGCCACCACCCTAACCACTTCAAGACCCCAGAATCCCAAACAGCCACCCTAACCACTTTAGAACCCTAGAATCCCAAGCCGCCACCCTAACTACTTCAGAACCCTAGAATCCCAAGCCTCCACCCTAACTACTTCAGAACCCTAGAATCCCAAGCCGCCACCCTAACCACTTCAGGATCCTAGGATCCCAAGCTGACACCCTAACCACTGAGCCAACACCAGGCTCGGTGGGAACCTTTTAGTCTGACACACAAACCAGCTGGCCTGGCTTGTTGTCGTTCGATTGTAGCTGATCTGGTTGTGAATTTGCAATTTGTTTCGGGTGAGCATAACCCGGTTACTCTTAATGACGGACACCGTCAAGCCCTTAACGGCCATGAGCTGATGCCAGCGAACGAGACGTCGGGCTTTACTTCCATCTTTGGGATGTAATGCCCTGCCTGTGAAGCACCTACCTGATGGTTTATAGTCGCCTCGGGAATCAAACCCAGACTGGACAGGTCAAGGGTCAAACTCACTACAGCTGCACCATCCACGACTAGACGCTATTCATGGATATAATGGGAATGAAGGTTGGTTGATTTCTGATAATAATTACAACTCGATGGACCCCAAGTGTAGATTAACTTGTACTTGTACCAAGTATGGTACTTGCTTTTAAGCTGCTCTAAACTTTCCGATAATTATGGTTTTCTAAACGTCGTATAAAAGTGTAACAAAAAAAAAAGAACAAAAAGCATCTTTGGTGTTGGTAAAACATCCCAGGCATTCACCATTTGGACATCACTGACTGTGCACGAAAGCAAAAGGTTAATGAAAACTTTGTATATAAATAAAACCATGGGCTGGTGCCTGGCAGGATGGCCCGCAGTGGCAAATCCAGGGGGGTTTCCTGGTTGCCCGGAGACCCCCCTCCCAACAAAAAAAATTTACCATTACAGTGGCAAACCCAGGGGTTCCCTGGTCACCCAGAACTCCCTCTCCCACAAAAGTGTGCCACAAAAAAAAGCCAGAAGCCTCAGAAAAACTGTATCAATACAGTACCTAATAAACAATAAACCACTCACAGCTCACAATAATTTATTTGGAACCCCCCCCCCCCTACCCAATTCCTGGATTTGCCAATTTGGATTTGTTTTAGGCCGCCCAGAGTGTATGTGCACTCATTTTGAAGCGGTCCAACCTGGGTTTGAATCCTAACCCAGCTATAAACTGTCACCCCGGTGTTTCGCAGGCAGGGTGATTCATCACCGTGCGTGCTGTTCCCCGGATGGACGTTAAACTGGGTGTCCCGTCTGCCGACATTATTTGTTGGACGTAAAAGATCCCACGTTGTTATTCGTGAAGAGTAGGTGAGCTATCGTCGGCACCATGAAGAATTACTCCCTGAACTTCAGGTGGCAAGTGGTCTGGGCTTCTTGGACGTTCTTTGACATCAGGTTATACTGTAAAGGATTCGGCGGTGGCGGGATTCACACCCTTCTCTTGACAGCCAAATGTTGAATATTTGGCGTCACTTAACAGCACTGCCGTCTCCGGGGTTATAACACCGGCTGGCTCGGCACAGATTTTGGGTAACGCGCCTCAGATCACGATACCAAAATACACCTGTGCCTTGCCAGTTGGGGAAATAGACCCCGGTTACAGACTGGGTTTGTCAGAGACCGAGCGAAGTCTGCCAGTCCGTAACCATTTTGGTTTTAAATACAAATCGAGCGAATTTTCCTCAGCACGGCACGAATAAACTCAATGCAGGCAACTTTCATATGAATCAGCCAGATTTATTGGGGACACATCGGGGAACACGACACAAGCAAAACATTCATGACAATGTTATAATCAATCTATAACCCGCTCTTAACTAGGGAGCTACAGATTACGGGTTTCGAAGGGAACCCTCGCGAGATAAACCTTAAGGCCCGGTCACACCTTGACGTTTTAGCCAGCGATCGCAACGTATTAAAATGTATGTAAAACGCTGGCTTACGTTGAACTTTTGATGTTTTTTTTTAAAGATTCGGACGTATTCATAGCGACTTGGTCTTATGTATAACGCATTGGTAATGGACACAGAATGTTTCGTTGTGTTATAGATAACTTATACCAACGAATGCTGAACCTGTTGTCAGCCTACACAACCGATGCCCAACGATAGTCTAACTTAGGCATAGCGCGTTGCACGCATCGCCGACGATGTCGTGACGTAGCCTATTAAAAGGCTGACGCACAACGATTCGAATCATAACTGCCGTAGAAATGGAAGTGACAACATCGCGGTCACACCTCGGCGATCTTGCCAGCGTATGCCGACCTAAGAAAAATGTGTCTAAAATGTTGGGGCACGTCAAATACGGTATGAGTAAGTTTGGTATACGTGAGTAGAATGCTAAAGTACGCTATCATACGTCGTAGTAAGTAGAGTACGTCAAGAAATTTTAAACATGTTCAAAATTTTACGACGTACTCGGCGTATGACACACGTTCCGCATGCGATGGGGATAAGTTTTACACACGATATGTTCACGCTTACACACGTCCACAAAGGCTACTTATAAGCTACTCATAAGTCGAAACACGTCGCGGTAATGTCTTTTTTACGCGAAACTTATTTCTAACTTATGTTTGACGTGCTTTGAACCAATTCTTTACGTAGTCCCAACACACATCGACGTATGTAGACGTATTCCAATGACGTCTTCCGGTCGACAAAAAAAAATAAATTAACGTGTTTCTAGCTTACAACTGCCATATAAAGACGTGTTCCCAGCGGTTTTGGGAATTGGTATATAAAAATGCTGCTCATAAAAGGGGAACCCAACAGTGTTTTCGAGTCCTTTTTGAGTCGATGTCCATGTCAGCAGTAACAGTATCAGTATCAGTATCAGTATTAGTATTAGTTGTAGTTTGTTCATGTTGGCAGTAGTAGGTGGGTGTGAGGGGGAGGGTGTGGGTTATGATGGATCGTCCTTGCGTTTAACGATTTAAATGATAAACTCAACGATTTAAATGGCTGCATCTCCACTATTGAAAGTAGACGCTTGTGCTCGACAATTGGATTTTTTTTACACTCAACGACTTTTAAACGGTACCACTCAGCTATTTTCATTGTTTACAATGAACGATTTAAATTGCTGTCACTCGCCTTTGTTTTTTGACGCTGGGGTTTGGAAATTTGAAGCGTTTCTTCTGAACGTGTTAAATCGCTCAAACTCGACTATTTTATATAGACGCTGCCGATGGACAATTGGAATCATAGCCAAGCTAGACATCGAAGTGTGAACATCCTTGTCATGCCGAAGAAAAGTTTGAAGAATGCTGCAAATAAGTGTCCTGGCCGTGGCCGTGGACGCTGATGCAAGGACGATCCATTATACCGACGTCTTTCAGCCTATGAGTAACTTAAAAGTAACGTCTGTCGATGTGTGGCAACGATCGCGTAACGTGCCAACAACACGTTAATCATAGGTTAGAAATAAGTTTCGGGTACGCTAAACATTACCTCGGCGTGTCTCAACTTATGATTAACTTACAAGTAGCATGTGTTGACGTCTGTCAACGATCACAGACCGTGCATACAACTTGTGGCCAGCGTAGCAGAACGTGTGAGTCATACGCCGGCATATGTCGTGAAATTTCAAGCATGAAAAAATTTGAGGACAACCGAAAAGTACAACGTTTAAAGCCAACGTACAACGACGTATGGCAGTGTTTTTCAGCGTGCTCTCAATGTTATCAAAACTTACCCATAACGTATTCAACGTGTGCCAGCGTTTTAGAAAAAAAATTCAAAAATCGGCATACGTTGGCTAAAACGTCAAGGTGTGACCGGGCCTTTAGACAACATGCAGACAAGACACAGAGTACTTGGTGATGCCTCATGGACGAGAGGAAAAGTGTCAAAGGCACGAATGCGGCTCGTGACAAGCCGATGTCAACGGATTCGAGCATCCAGCTTGAGCATGCAGCGTGGCAAGATGGCGCTCGTACTCATTCTCCCGGCACCGCTTGCACACCAGCGTCAGCGCGTTCAGCCCCCGTGAGGTCGACGGCACAAGAGCGAAAGATCCACAGTGTGCTCCAGCTGGCTTCTCACAAGGTCCAGCATACAAATCCAGGCCTGGCCTGCTCACCAGATCAGGCCAAATTGGGGTATTGGGCTCTGCAGGCGGATCGACGGGATTACAAGACGTGTCGAGCCGTGCAGTGAGGAGGGACAGTCCGAGGCTCCATCACTGGACTCCGGATGAACCTGTCGATGGCCTCCTCATAAAAGTCAATCGCCGACTCCCCTCATGCAGTTCCTCCTGCCTTCCTGGGGCTCACTCTTCTCACCAAAGCAGATCCCAGACTCACAACGCAGCCAGTTTATTTTTACAGCCGATCGCAGACTCCCACTAGCCGTTGCTTATTCAGCAGATCGCGACTTGACACTCAGGCAGTTACTCTCTTGCCTTCCTGGCACTCACTCTCTCGACACTCCCCCGGGGACCCGTGATTGGTCCATCGCTCGAGATTGCAGCTGCTCTCCACCAATTGGCTGCCGACACCTCTCGCCGACTGACTCTCTCAAAGCGCTGGGCGGGGCTAGTTCGGAGAGGGGAAGGAAAAATAAGCAAGGCGCCTCCTGGTCCACCACCACTGTACGAACACTGGACAGCCTGCTATACCTCCCGACACACATGTAACGTCCAATTACCGAACAACCTGACTAAATATGCATTTAAGGGGGAATCTGGGCTAATCCTATATTTAATAACACACTAAGGACCATTTCCGCAACAATACTGCTTGCCATCTCAGAGTGTGCTTGCTGTCTGAGTTGCAGCTTCTGCACGATAAACAAATTTATCAGGTGGTTCGCATGTTGCACATCAATGGCCTTCTGATACAAAGGGATAACAAGTGGGATCTCACATCACAAGCAGGTTGGTGACCGCTCTGCGTTGCACCGCCTCCTTTTTGGTCATGCATCCTCTGCCCTCTCTTGGCACCGATTCACCCAGGTTTCTGCAGGGTGCACATTGTCTGCCAGTAACCCTCTTCTTGTTAAACTCCCAAAATCCAGGCTCACTACTCACCTCCACTCATTTGTTCTTCTTTTCTCTCACCTGTAGAACCAACTTCCTCAGTCTGTTCTATCCCATTCTTCCTTCCAGGGATTCAAAACGGCTGTTCACCACTACCTCAGGTCATCCTCCATCCATACTCATGACCTCTTGTACGCCAAATTTCCCCATTCCCAAGCACTCCCTTTTCCCAGGTTATTGTGATGTTCCCCCCTCTCCCTCATTCGACTTGAGTGCAGCTTGTTCACCCCCCATGTATCTTTCTCCCCCTCCCCTTGTTCTCACTCTCACTTAAACTCTACTTTTGGTGTTTCCCCCTTTCAATTTTGTTCCCTTCAATTCCGCTCCACCTCCTCCATGAGCCTCCATCATGTGTACAAAAAAAACCTTTGTGTAATGAAATTGACCATCAAATAACTCATTAACTATTTCTTCTTCTTCTTCGTTTTCTTCTTCGTTTTTTTCTTCTTCTTCTTCTTCTTCTTCTTCTTCTTCTTCTTCTTCTTCTTCTTCTTCTTCTTCTTCTTCTTCTTCTTCTTCTTCTTCTTCTTCTTCTTCTTCTTCTTCTTCTTCTTCTTCTTCTTCTTCTTCTTCTTCTTCTTCTTCTTCTTCTTCTTCTTCTTCTTCTTCTTCTTCTTCTTCTTCTTCTTCTTCTTCTTCTTCTTCTTCTTCTTCTTCTTCTTCTTCTTCTTCTTCTTCTTCTTCTTCTTCTTCTTCTTCTTCTTCTTCTTCTTCTTCTTCTTCTTCTTCTTCTTCTTCTTCTTCTTCTTCTTCTTCTTCTTCTTCTTCTTCTCGTGTCGCCACATCTTCCTCAGCCACTGCAAGACGCAGGCTGTGACACGTGCATTGAAAGCTTCCAGGTCATTTGGTCTGCATGGCTCTGGCAGTAGAGGGCAGACGAGGAGGTTATCCATTGTCTGGGGGGCTTCTCCCCAATTGCATAGGTCATTGTCATTTGTGTCATAACCCCACATCTCCATGAAGGCCTTAATCTTCCGACTCCCACGCGAAAGGGATTTCAGCCTAGCCAGATTGGCCATGGCTCGCTTGCTCCTGGTGGCAGGGACTCTTTAGGGTTGAAAGACAATGTTATGTTGGAAACTATGTAATGTTATAACGGTAATACTGGAAGTTTTATCAGCTGTGCATTGTAAATTGATTGATTAATACTCGATGTGACGTCAGTTGTATATTAACTTTTTAAAATCATTTTCACCATCCAGGTTGGTGGTTGACTGCATCTCCACTCATTGCCGAGCCACTGGCGATGGCGCGAAATCCTTTGTGCTGTTGCTTTCTGCCTTGCTCCGAGGTTGCAAACAGACTCTTGAAGCGGAACACCTGGGGTTACTCAGCCACAGCAGCAGCAACACGTGCTTTCGGGATAAATTTCGAAAGGCCCAGCAGAAGAGGCTCGCCTCAGATTTGCAAGCCGTTAGTAGAGAGACCTTGCACGAGATTTTCAAAGGAGAGATTCCAGGTCATGCAGTTGCACAAGATTGGACAACCGATGAGCGTGGACGACGAGTTCTTAAAAGAGTGCTTAAGTCGTATTTTGCAACTAAGGTTCATGCCAGGATGTCTGGTGTACTCACAACCTTGGTCTGTGACTTTGTCATGAGATTTGCTTGTGGATTACACGGCCTGAGTGGCACTGTTCGATTCCTGTTGGACAACCATTTTGAGCTGTGCACCGAGGTGCTGGGTCGTCCAGTTGATCGATCACATCACCTGGAGGGTCTTGTTTTGCACAGGGATTTTGCAGTGCAACATTCTTCACTGAAGGACAAGTCTTTAGTTTTTTTTGTAGTTTTCACAGAACCATTACTGCCATTATCTTCTGAAGAGCATGACCTTACATTTAGCTTTTCCGATGAACTCGATTTCCAGAAATGTCATTTGGGGGCTTCCCGATATGTCCAGAAACTCGTTGAACGACTTGTGCAAATTGGCGTGCATGCCGTTTTGTCCACGGTTAAACAGATACCAAGTTTCCAGTTTTATTTGAAATTGAATGAACTTTCACTGGTCGAATGCCTTCCGGAAGAAGAAGGCCAATTGCTGTGCAAACTTGCCAACATCTTTCCGTGCCCGTCACTCAGTGAGATTTCCTGTATCGATTGCAGGTTTGTAGGACAGGCTTCCTCCATGAAGTCTGTTCTCCTGGGGCAGCAGCGGTGCGTTTGCCTCCAGTTGGAGAAAACTTCGGAAGGATTCTTCCCTTGTAGCTTGATACTCTGTGCTCCAATTAAGGGCCTTGTGTCTCAATCCTCTGCAGCATTTCTGGGAGCATTAAAAACTCTTCGCCTATGGTTTAAAACTACAGAAGATAACACTGTCGTGCCGATTGAGCAGAGCGCTGCTAATGGTTTTCTTCCTGACAACATGATGCTGCAGAATCTGGTGGGCCATCCAATTTCGAACACAACACTCCCACAGCTCCGAGCTGCAGATACGAGTAAGAAGAGTGTATGTTTGAACTCAGATGCAACTTTAAGGTCATCTCAAGTCGCTGGCAATGCTTTCATACTTTCTGATCAACTGGAACCTGGCAAGCAGCATGATCTGATTAACGCCGGCTGTCTTCTTCCTGCTGGAGGCACTTTCGAGCTTCTTACGCATTACTTTCTGATGAGCTACGCCACACGTCTGGACAGTGACAACGGTTCCGAGACCGTGGCCTATTTGGTGTTGGCCAAAGCCCTGCTATCAATACCCCAGCAACTACTGCAAAACCGCTGCAGTTCTCAAGCAAAGAGACGCTTCCTTGTGTTGTTGGCTGACTCACAAGCTTCTCTGAAAGCAAACGGTTGGATTAGAGAGGGCCTGCTTTGTCACACGGATGCTGTAGATGTTCTTGCTACAAAATGTCTTCTCGTCGATGCAGTTGTGCAATGCTGCAGGCAGCTGCTTACATTAGATGCTGTTGTACCCATCGATGGGAAGGCCAAAATTGTCAGCCTTAATAGCTCCGATGAGGATGATGATGGTAGTGGTGATAGTGATTGAGGAGTAACTCTATTGCATTTAAACGAAATGATCACACATTATGTGAGTATATTGGCAGTCTGTATGAATAGCAATGTGCTTGTGCTTTACCATCATAGTTTGGGCTGGCAGGATAGCCAAGACGTATGCGCACCTGCACCTGAGCTGTCTAGTCTGCGATCAAATCTTGGGCCAGCTACAAACTGTCATTCTGGTGTTTCACAGGCAGGGCAATACACGAACAAGTGTGCCGTCCGCCGGACGGACGTTACACTGGGCGTCCTGTCTGCCAGCCTTAGTTGGTGGACATTGAAGATCCCTTCGTGAAGAGTAGTCGAGCCATCACCGCACCCTGAACAATTCCAAATTTCTGCTCTAACCTACAGGAGGCACTGCATTAGCGGCACTGCGGCACACTTGCAAGAACTGATGCTAATCCGCAGCCACGTGCTGCATACAAACGACCGCGCCGACCATTATAGTTTTAGATAATTCACAGATCACATTTTTGAGTCATCATCGTATGTTTTTCCTTCGCTGCATCTGCATCAATCTCTGTGCACTGACCTTGTATGATCTGTAGTTTATCTCTTCCATAATGAGCTTGAAGCTGGATTAATGACATGAACAAATATAATGCATCACTCCAGAACAATTGGTGACATTTGTTTGGCCTTTAGCTTTTCAAAGAAATGTTTATGTGTGTTTTGAGGGTGATAACCAGAGACAAAGCTGGTTGGCAGTCGAGACTCCCCTATCATTTCAGTAAGTTTCACAGCGGTTACATTTGATAAGTGTTTCTAACATTTTCCCTTTTATGCATCGGAATTGAATGTTTATGTTCTTGCTTCTCTTTGACGACCTAACCCCCTGCTCACCCCTCGTGCCTCCCTGCCTTCCCGATACACATGTCCTGCCAACATTTCCCAGCATAACACTCCATTTTCTCCCAATGCCTCTCCCATTACTGCCTTTTCTCAATGTTTTTTTCTCACACCTGGAGGGTCACCACCCCTCGCCACCTTTTCAGCCATTGATTGCTTCAGTGGAACCTGTTTGACAACTATCCGTGACTGCAGGGCCTGTTTAATGCTGTTCCACCCTTGACTTAAAAAACAAAAAACTCCTGTATTACCTTCACAGCTTTGTCGTGCTGCTGGGAAGATGTGTCGCACCACATGAACAACCTCAATTATCTTCTGTCCATTATGGTAGGTCAGGATATAATTTAGTGGATGTTTAACTGCGTACGTTAATATATTTCACTGAATTGCTAGTCTTATTAGTGGTTACCAGTTCGATAAGATTTTCAGTATTACAAGTTCATTTGCATTTGCAGGAAATACAAACTAAACTTACACTTCAAAAACCCAGAATTATTATGTCTGATCATTGGAGAATTAGTCACTTTACTCTTCTTTAGTGGCAGCCATTATTCCCACCTTCTTGGGTCAGCCGGGAGGAAACGGTTCTGGCCCAAGTGTTTCTGGAACCGGGATGGCCAGGCCTGTGCTTGACTGAAAGCGATTTTGGCAGGAATTTGTAATTTATTCAGAGTGCTGGTGATAACTCACCTCCTCTTTGCGAAAGACACCGTAGCCTCCTTAACATCCACCAGTGACCAGAGCTGGCAGGACGTGTGGTCCTCCGGCTTAATGTCCTTCTGATGGATAGCGCACACGGTGACGCATCGCCCTGAATGCGAAACACCAGGGTGCTAGTTGACGGCTGGGTCAACTTTTGAACCCAGGCAAGACAGCTCTGAGGTGGGTGCACATCACTCAAGGCTATCATGGCAGCCCAGTGTCTTTCACTCTTTATTATAATACAAGGAAATACAACCCGTTGCTTCACTGATGGGGATATTAAGGGGTGGGGGGGAGAGGAGAGAGGGAGAGGACAGAGGGAGGGGCGAGGAAAGTAGGAAGGGGGAAAGAGGGAGGGGGAGGAGAGGAGGAAAAAAAAAGATAGAAAGGTGAGGGTGGAGGTGGGGTTAGCAAAGACAATGATATGTGATACTTAATGGTCGAACACAAAAAAATAAAAATAAAAAAAAACGTCAGAATAGCTGGACACACAATGACAACAGGGTTTGTAAAGTTAACCGCTGGTACATCAGCAAAAACTTTGATGTCCCAGTTCCAGAAAATTTGTGGGAATATGAACCAAAAGCAATCACTGAAAATGTACCTCTCATGTACGACCTAATGATCCCATCGAGCGTGATCATCGAAAACAAAGTGTTGTGAGCAGATGTCATACTTGGGTACAAAAAAGAGAAGAAGACATTGCTAAAGGCGCTGTCACACCTTGATGTTTTAGCCAGCAATGGCAACGTATAAAAATGTATGTAAAACGTTGGCGTACGCTGAAGTTTTGAGGATTTTTTTTAAAGTTTTGGTCTTATTCATAACGTGTTGGTCGTATGCATAACATATTAGTAACGGGCACAGAACGTTTTGTTGTGTTATAGATAACTTATACCAACGAATGCTTAGCCTGTTGTCGGCGTTCACAACCTATGCCCAATGATAGTTTAACTTCAGCATAGCGCGCTGCTCGTATCGCCGACGAACTCATGGCGTTCTCTGTTAAAAACCTGCCGCACGCCAATTTAAATCATAACCACCTGAAAATTGAAGTGTCAACATCGCAGTCACACCTTGACGATTTAGCCAGCGTATGCCGACCTATGAAAAATGTGAGTAAAACGCTGGCACACGTCGAATACAGTATGGGTAAGTCGTATATACGTTATGAGCACGCTGAAAAACGAGGAAGTACGCTGTCATATTCCGTGGTACGTCTAGTACATCGTGAAATTTCAAGCATCCTGAAAATTTTACGACGTACTCAAGTTATGGCTCACAAGTTCCGCATACGCTGGCATAAGTTCTCTGCACACTCCGCGATCGTTGACACATGTTACTTGTAAGTTACTCATAAGTCGAAACACTTCGAGGTAATGTTTAGCATACCCGAAACTTAATTTTTAACCTTTGAGTAACATGCTTTAAACCTATGAGTAGCGTGCTTTGAACCTATGAGTAGCGTGCTTTGAACCTATGTGTAACTTATCTCAAACGCACATTGTCGTATGAAGACGAATTTGATTGACGTCTTCCGGACGACCACAGAACTTACTGAACGTGTTTCTAACTTATATCTACCGTATAATGGCGTATTGGCAGCGTTTAGGGGAATTGGTATATACAAATGGGCTTCACAAGAGGAACCCATCAGTGTTCCAGACTCCATGTTGAGTAGATGTCAATGTCAGTAGTAGTAGTAGTAGGTGAGAGTGTCAGTTGAGTAGTAGTAGTATTGCTGGTAGTAGTAGTATGTCCATGTCAGTAGTAGTAGGTGAGCGTGATGGGGAGGGTGTGGGTGATGATGGATCCTCGTTGCCTCCACGAATAGGAGACTACTTTGCACCATTGTTTGATGTTCTTTTCAGCTAATTTTTTTTCTCATTCCAACGATGAACTTTTTTGTTTGTTTCAGTTTTAAAAGTATTCAAAACGACTTGGACAAATGCATAATGTACTCGTAATGAACACAGAACGCTTCGATAACTTATACATAAGTTATACCAACGATTGATTAGCGTGTTTTGGGCGTCCACAACCTATACCCAACGATAGCCTAACATATGCAAAGCGTGGCAGCGTATCGTCGACGATTACGTGAGGTTTTGTATACATAGGCTGAAACTTCACTTTTAATAAATGGCTGTCACTCGCCTATTGTTTTTGGACGCTGGTGCTTGGCAATTGAAATCGTTTCCATTGAACGAGTTAAATCGCTTCCACTGGACTATTGAAATGATTTAATAATAATGCTTGGTTATCCTTGGACCCACTGTGGCTAGCAGCTCGTCGAACATCGCTGGGGGCATTCGCAGGAAGTTGATGAAGGATGCATGGTCCTCGTTCCGGAGTTCCACCATGAGCTGGTCATATATGCCGTAATGGCGTCGCCTCCCGATCCATGGTCTGACCCAGTTCCTTCTTCTCCGTTCACGTCTTCTTCTCCCGGCTCTATTGGCACGCAACTGGTGCAGTGTCAACTCGATGAGGTCATGTTGATGTTCGAGGACAGGTAGGTATTGTCGTCTCAGCCTTGCCATATCCTCCATCTCTCGGAATGACATGGACATGTAATCACCACGAAGTCTAAAAAAAAGACGGGTTCCTCCTCCGAAGCCCCTTTTTATATACCAATTCCCCTAAATGCTGCCAATACGCCATTATACGGTATCTGTAAGTTAGAAACGTGTTCATTAAGTTCTGTGGACGTCCTGAAGACGTCAAGTGCGTCTACATATGTATTTGTGCGAAGGACATGCTTTACAAATAATTCCCAAGCACGTTACTCATAGGTTATAAATAAGTCACGGGTACCCTAAACATTACTTTGACGTGTTTCGACGTATTGGGAACTTTCAAGTAACGTGTTGCAAAGTGTGAACAACGTTCGTGTAGCGTGCTTACAAAATGTTACACAAAGGTTAGAAATAAGTTTCGGGTACGCTAAACATTACCTCGACGTGTTTCGACTTATGAGTAACTTACAAGTAACGTGTGTCAACGATCGCATAACGTGCCTACGACTTATGGCCAGCGTAGTGGAACGTGTGAGTCATATGCTGGCATACGTCGTAAAATTTCAAGCATGCAAAAATTTGAGGACAACCCAAAAGTACAACGTTTAAAGCCAGCGTACTACGACGTATGGCAGTGTTTTTCAGCGTGGTCTTAACGTATACAAAACGTACCCATAATGTATTTGACGTGTGCCAGCGTTTTAGACAAATTTTTCAAAAATCGGCATACGCTGGCTCAATCGTCAAGGTGTGACAGTGGCTTAAGTGAGGTGTTAATACCAGTGATTTTCGACTAAACGATGCAGAAATCAAGAAAATGACCAAATACCAAGACCTCAAGAATGAAGTGAGAAGATCCTGGAAGCTGAAGAATGCCAAAGTTGTACCAATAACAGTTGGGGCTATGGGAATAATGATAAAGAACCTCACAAAGATATTATAAACCATCCCTGGGAATATTATTTCAAACAAACCACAGTTGGAAGCTGTCCGGGGTTCAATGATGGTCCTGAAGAGAGCCCTCAACACAAAATTTGAGAACAGAAAACTTCACAACTTGGTCAATGAATAGTGACCCCATTACTGAAATGTAGGTGGATACCTTGAGCCTGGGAGCCTACCCTGGGAGGACTCCATTCCACATTCTGAAACCCACATATGTAGATACCAATCAAGCACACACACACACACACACACACACACACACACACACACACACACACACACACACACACACACACACACACACACACAGTGAGACCTGGTAGGTCTCTGTTTCACCTCCAGGTGAAACTCACCCATACGTGGAGCTAGGCAACAACAGCAACTTGCACGTACACACGTGTACATACACTTTGAGACCTCGTAGATCTCTGTTTCACATCATGAAAACCATCCACCACATGTGGAGATGGCAGGCAACAACAGCAACTCGTACGTACACACACTCGGATACTTTGAGACCTGGAGTGTGAGCATTTAAAACCTGCGCTATCTTCCTGGCAAAGGTCTGCCAGCATGCATGCTCGTACATGCAGCGACCTTTGCACCCCACCGGTCGGCTCACTTCAAATCTGATTCGCACATGCTCGTCCCCGTCAATAGAGAGAAGGTTTTGGAGCAGGGGGAGGGGTGGGAGAGAGATAGAGGGAGGGAAGAGGAAAGGAGGCGAGGGGTCGTAAAGAGGGAGAGGGGGTAGGGTTGGGAGGCAGAGGGGTGAGGGATTTCAGCATGTGTGACGCCCAGTTTATCATCTATCCGAGAGACGGCACACAGTGATGAATCACCCTGCTTGTGAAACACCGGGATGACAGTTTATTGCTGGGTCAGGATTGGAATCCAGACGACACAGAGCAAGCATGCGTACCTCTCAGATTTCCGCCGTGGTGTGGTGATTCATTATTTCATCACTGAAAAGATTTTTTACTCATTGTGATCAAATAATTTATTTTGGCTTCCTACCTGCAGTATAGAAGCGCGGTCTCACCATTGAAACTTAAATGCTCGCCAAGTAAAATGATTGAAGAAACTTTTAAAAATGAAACAATTTTTATTTGTATTTATCTATGCCGGTGACGAGTCATATAATGGAAGATTGTACAAAAAGAGGAAACGTCATGTAAAATAAAATTTCACATTTTCAGCGAGCCAGCCATCACCTATTGCTCCGCAGAACAACACGTGGCTAACAACGTATGTGAGTGACCCCTGAACTTTGTTCACGTCGATGGACGTACGGTATTCAGTGACGGTGCGAATATTGTAGAGCGCTGGCTTAAGCACTCCAATGAAACGGTTAAGAAACAGCTTGCTTGGCAGGCGATTAGCAATCACCGAACCGTCATGTTAAACAAACACCTCCGAAGACGCCCAAAATGTCAAATATTTCCGAAATGGACAAATGAACACTTTTCTAGGAGTCGGAACTGCTTGTAATTTTGATTCTGGAGCTTACATTTTGTAACTCTCCTTAGTTTAAGAGATACTCGTGGTGATCGCATGTGCGAAGATGAAATAAAGCCACAAACGCTGGCGTCTCCAGGCATTTTTAAGCGTTGTAATGCACCCAGCGATTCATCGCTATGATGAACAGGCATTCGATATAATATGAGTGAGGAAAGTGGAAAAAAAATGTTATTGTTAAGAAATCGTTGCGGCCTGTTCCAAGTCAAAGCATGGTTGAGCAGGCCAAAAAAACATGGTGGCTTCAGATCCCAGCGAGGTTACCCAGGTAACACCTTAATAGCTCATCGAGAGTGGTGACCGAGGATGCGCCTGATGAAGGATATAATTAAATAAGGCCATTAATTATATCTTCAAAATGAGTGTTTTAATTAACCCAAACACCCAATTTTCACTCTTGCATTTCCTTGGAGTTTTATTAGTTAGTATGCATGAAAAGTTTCAGGCTGTTCGGTTTCATAGTTTTTGAGTTGTGGAGGAGACACACTGACATTTATTAGTATTGATAAATAAGTGGCATTGAGCAGCAAATTTGGTGAATGAGTAATGTACGTGGAGGCAGCAATGTCTTCCATTTGTGTGTCCATGCACGATGCATGGCAGTCACAACCACGTCCTCCATTTGAGGGTGCACGCATGTCTGTGATGCGTCCAAGTGCTTTTCACAGACACTCGGTCGACAAAAGGCTAGGCATGGTCGTCTGTACAGAAATTACTGTGAAATTCACTGACATTGCATTTGCTCATGCTGAATGGCATGGGTTTTTCATACTCTCATGCAGAGTGTGAACACATTTAGTTGTTATCAATGTTTGAATTTTAACTTTAATAATCTCACATCGTTGTACAGAATCCACCTGTGCTTATGTTTTCACCCCCGCTTGTTTTTCTGTGAGTGGGATTTTTCAAAAAAGTTGTGCATGGATTATTATAAAACTTGGTGGATGAGTTCGGGAGGTGACAAGAACAAGCTGGTTCGATCTTTGTTAAGGTCTGGATCCAAATCCAGCCTATCAGCGGGATACAAAACATAAAACTGTTCACCTTGGAGGAGGTGTGTGCTCCACTGAGTGCCATTCTACTTACCTTATGACATTATTCATCCACCAAGTTTTGTCCGAATCCGTCCACCGCTTTTTGAGATATCCTGCTCAGAAACTAACAGGTGAAAACAACTTCCGTCCATCTCACTGGCGGAACTTCTGATCAGTGATTTGTAAAGCTATCAGAAAACGTTTTGGTGCCCAATGCTTACGAAACCTCACTGAACACGCGTTACTAAGTGAGTGAGACTTGTGGTTCCGTTCTGGTATAATTTTGTGCAGCTAGTGGGATCTCACTATGCGGGGCAGTGTTCTTTGAAGTCTGCTTTAGGAGAATGATGAAATAGCCACAAAGTCTAAATGAACAAACCCCCCTGCTCGGGACTTCCTTTCACACATTTTGAAACCGGTTAACAGCTGGTTTTTTTTGGTAAATCCTTAACTTTCTCATTTTTCTTAGTAATACTCCTTGTGGTTGCTGGTAAAATCGTCAATTACGGGAACAACTGCCTTCTTGTAAAACAAACAAAAAATATATATATCGCTGTTGCCACGATTGCGGAACAACAGAACAAACCACAAATTGCTTTTCCTTGTTACACCCAGAGAGAGAGCAAAACGTTTGGACACAGACACATTTGAGATGTCTGGGACATAGACACGGAGACATCCTGGGACCAACACTGCGTTTGCAATGGTGCCTCGGGCCTCGACCCACACTCAGAAGGGGCCGAAAGCAACCAAAACTGTTTTTTAAGTGTCCGCGTTGTGATGCATTTCAATGAAGAATGTACCATACACACAGTTTCTGTAATTTAATGCTATTTTTTAAAAACTATTTGAAATGTATATTTAGCCACACAAAATATCCCATAATGACGAAGTGAAACTTGTTTTAAGAAATTTTTTACGAATTAATTAAAAATGAAAAGCTGAAATGTCTTACATCAATAAGTGTTCAAACACTCTGCCTATCCATCCATTGGGACCATACTCTGTGCAGAGCGTTGGTGCTGCCAAAGCAGTCTCCTTTGCTATTGGTTACAATCCTGGACGGGTCGCCACTCCGACACAGACTTTGCCGATGACGCACCAAATTGAGCGCAGGTGCATCCAATTTCCATTGATCATCCTTGAGATGTCTCTACAACTTGATTTGGAGTCCACCTGTGGCTAATTCAAGTGACTGGGCATGATTTAGAAAGAAACACACCTTTCTATATAAGGTCCCACGGTTGACTGAATGTCAGAGCAGAAACTGTACCATGAAGTCCAAGGAACTGTCCGTAGAACTCCGAGATAGAATTGTGAGGAGGCATCGACCTGGGGAAGGGTATACAACAATTTCTAGAGTGTTCAAAGTTTCCAAGACCTCCATTATTAAGAAATAGATATTTATTAAGATTAAGATTTCATTTAAGATTAAGATTTCATTATTAAGAAAAGTGAGCTCCATTATTAAGAAATAGATAGAATATGGAACGAACCCAGACTCTTCCTATAGCTGGCCGTCTGACCAAATGGGCAAGAAGGACCTTGGTCAGGGAGATGTCCAATAAACCAATGACCACTCTAATAGAACTACAGTTCCTTGGCTAAGACGGGAGAACCTACTGAAAGGACAACAATCTCTATAGCACTTCATAAATCTAGGCTTTATGGGAGAGTGGCCAGAGGGAAACCACTCCTGAGAAAGACTCACATGACAGCACACCTGGAGTTTTCAAAAAGGCACATGAAAGACTGAGAGTATGAGGCAAAAGAATCTGTGGTCTGATGAGATGAAAATTAAACTCTGGTCTGAATGCAAAGTGCTACATCTGGCAGAAACTGAGCACAGTTCATCACCCCTCTAACACCATCCCTACCGTGAAGCATGGTGGTAGCAGCATCATGCAATGGGGATGCTTCTCAGTGGCAGTGACTGGGAGACTTGTAAGGATAGAGGGAACAATGAATGGAGCAAAATAAAGGCAAATCCTTGAGGCAAACCTGCTTCAGAGTGCAAAAGAACTTTGACTGTGACTTCATGGCTGTGTCAAAGATCCCGTCTGTGTGGATCTCCTGTCTTTTACAATGATTCCCCAAATGCGGGTTCACAAATTTGGGTGGAGCCAAGCACACAAAATATTAATCTGGTCCTGCTTGGGGCACAGGTAGGGAGATGTCCTGCGACACAGGTAGGGAGACGTTCTGGGACACAGGAAAGGGAGACGTTCTGGGACACAGGTAGGGAGACGTCCTGGGACACAGGTAGGGAGACGTTCTGGGACACAGGAAAGGGAGACGTTCTGGGACACGGGTAGGGAGACGTCCTGGGACACAGGTAGAGAGACGTTCTGGGACACAGGTATGGAGATGTCCAAGGACACAGGTAGGTATACATTTCCTGGGATATACAGCCTACAGGTACTATATCTTGTTTTTAGATCCTCGTGGAGGATCTCTAAGTCTTACTCACGTTGTTCTTCATCTTCTTCTTGTGGACTTTTTTGTTTCACAGCCTACAGTTTTCATCGAAACTTCCTGAAACTTGGCATACATATGTAAAAATACCCTGCGCAGACAGTAACCATCTCCGATTTTGAAAATTCCTCCGAGAAAAAAAGTTATGACGTCAAAATATGTCCGCTAATGGAAATCGCCTAAAAAATTATCTCAAACTAGGCAAGCTTTTTGAATTCTGTTTGTGGGAATCGAACAGGGCATTAGCAGAGATGAATTACCGCACATATGATACATCACTATGACGTCATATCAATTTTTTTTGACATTTTTTGTTTCACAACCCAGAGTTTTCATCGGATCTTCGTGAAACTTGCCATGTATATGCATAAAGCCCACGCGCAGGCAGTAACCATCTCCAATTTTGGAAATTCTTCCGAGAAAAAAAGTTGACGTCATAATATCGCCGCTAATGGAAATCGCCTATACCATTATCTCTGAATCTAGGCAAGCTGTTTGAATTTTGTTTGCGGGAATCAAGCTGGGCATTAGCACAGATAATTTATCGCAAACCTGATACATCACAATGACGTCATATTCTTTTTTATGACGTCATCGTTAAGAGGACGAGGATCTCAGCTCATTCGAGCTTGTTTACAGTCCTGTTCTATTTTGCGTTGAAGGACAAAGGTGTTTAGTGAGTTTTGCAATCCGTTTCGGGTTGTACGAAGGAATTATAATTGTTTAATACAATGCAATTGAGCAGTGTTTGAACTGCCAAGTAACCATGGCAGCCAATGTCGGCGCAATTTGAGCTATGACGTCACTCCGTGCAAACAGATGGACAAACACGTTCATAACGCGTCATCAATTTTCTTCTTCTCCTTCTGCCATTGATGAGGGGTGAGGTGGAATGGCACCACGCTTGGCTTCTGTCCTGCTTTGACCACAATACTCCTTTATTTTTAGCAGCGTCTCGCGTCGTGAACACTGCTTACAGAGAGCTCGGGGTTCTTCATCTTCATCATCATCATCATCATCATCATCATCATCATCATCATCATCATCATCATCATCATCATCATCATCATCATCATCATCATCATCATCATCATCATCATCTGACAAAACTTTAATCTCTACGACTTTGCTCTTGTATACAAGATCCAGATCTCCTTAAATACTGAGCACATGTACACATCTTCACATAGACGGTGCCTTTTGAGAGCGTCTATCATGAACTTTTAAATATATTCGGACATTTGCTTTAAAGTTTCGAAAAGTTCACGTTACTATTTAAAGATTATTCCATTTATCGTATTGTAATTTCGTAAATACATTATTTATTTCGTAAATACACGATATATCGGAAATACGTAAATACATTATGACGCGTTTCGCTATTGGCTTAATCAAGGCACGTGACGAAATATCGGAAGTTGTTTTTTTTTTCAAAAAAAAATATTTTTTTTAGCCGACAAAATCTTCAGGACGCTGCTCGTGGACACATTTGTCCTTGTTATATAAAAATCATCACTTTTAGAAACTTGTAAATGGGACCACATCCATTTTACTCTTCCTTTATTAATTTATTTTTTATTCGTTTTTTCATCCTTGTCGTATTTGCTGAAGTACAATGAGAAGTATATTGAGCGGTGTATGAATAAAAACACGTCGCGCAATAGTCTTGTTCTTTTTATGTTCTTGGAATCGTGCTTTTTTTCCTGTTTGAAAACGTCAATGGTTTGTGAGTTATTTTTTAAACTATAATCGGAATTGGGATAAGACGGTGTGAACGTGACGTCATACGGGATGATTTGACGGGCTTCTCCGTTGATTTCATCAGCCGATCAGCATGTGTGAGACGGGTGGTAAGGATGGCTTGTTTATCACATCACGGGGTATTTTACCTGTTCATCCGACGGTATCTGGTAGTGTATGCAGTGTATGTACACTGACACGAATTTTAGTCTTCACTGTCGTGTTATGTGGGAAAATGTTGAGATGGTAACGATGAATGAAAATAATAATAATAATAATAATCACGGGGTCATCTATGTATTACGTACTAAACGGAGGGTGAGTTGAGGAAAGGGAAATGAAGAGGAGTGAAGGACGGTGATGAAGGAAATGAGAATGTCGGTGATGTAATGGTGAGAGTGGTGGTTCAAACGCTCGTCGAGTCAAACCAAATACTGTACAGTGCGTGCTGTGTTTTTAAAATGGTACCGTGTACGTGCTGCTTCTTTACTGGACGCTCAACATTTAAAAACGAGAGGACACGGATAATAATCAACATCGGTTGGTAACCATAACGCACGTGGGTCGCATGGCCTTAAGTGGTGAAGTTCCTTGTGAGGAAACTTTATTGTTATTATTATTATTATTACAATTATAAACTTGCAGGAACCCGTGGAAATTACACGAAAGGTACTGTGTAATTTTAACAGCATTATGCAACGACTAGTTACTTAATTAAATCAACCCCCCCCCCCAACCAAGTCCTCAACCCTCCCCCCCCCAAGTCCTCAACCCGCCCTCCTCCAACCCAAGTCCTCAACCCGCCCTCCTCCAACCCAAGTCCTCAACCCGCCCTCCTCCAACCCAATTCCTCAACACCCCTCCTCCAACCCAATTCCTCAACACCCCTCCTCCAACCCAATTCCTCAGCACCCCTCCTCCAACCCAATTCCTCAGCACCCCTCCTCCAACCCAATTCCTCAACACCCCTCCTCCAACCCAATTCCTCAGCACCCCTCCTCCAACCCAATTCCTCAACACCCCTCCTCCAACCCAATTCCTCAACACCCCCCCTCCAACCCAATTCCTCAGCACCCCTCCTCCAACCCCCCTCCTCAGCACCCCTCCTCCAACCCAATTCCTCAACACCCCTCCTCCAACCCAATTCCTCAGCACCCCTCCTCCAACCCAATTCCTCAACACCCCTCCTCCAACCCGATTCCTCAACACCCCTCCTCCAACCCGATTCCTCAACACCCCTCCTCCAACCCGATTCCTCAACACCCCTCCTCCAACCCGATTCCTCAACACCCCTCCTCCAACCCGATTCCTCAACACCCCTCCTCCAACCCGATTCCTCAACACCCCTCCTCCAACCCAATTCCTCAACACCCCTCCTCCAACCCAAATCCTCAACACCCCTCCTCCAACCCAAATCCTCAACACCCCTCCTCCAACCCAAATCCTCAACACCCCTCCTCCAACCCAAATCCTCAACACCCCTCCTCCAACCCAAATCCTCAACACCCCTCCTCCAACCCAAATCCTCAACACCCCTCCTCCAACCCAATTCCTCAGCACCCCTCCTCCAACCCAATTCCTCAACACCCCTCCTCCAACCCAATTCCTCAACACCCCTCCTCCAACCCAATTCCTCAACACCCCCCCTCCAACCCAAGTCCTCAACACTCTCCAACCCAAGTCCTCAACACCCCCCCCCGGTAAAACGAGAAGCTTGTATTCCTATTCATGTACGGATTCACATTCAAAATACAGTATAACATTCAATTTAAATAAGGTGTTCCTCGATCATAAACTGATAATACAGACAGATATGAACCAATTGCTTAACCCCGCTTTTTGCTTTGCGTGCTTGGAGTGATGAACAGATGCTCCCTGAAAGTGTATGCATCCAAGTAAAGGATAATCTTGACTTACAGAGCTGGCTTAGATATCAGAAATGCAAATTGATAGTTTATGCTGTGTCAAGTTAGAAAGCATTAAGCAGGCTGTACTGTGGACGTGAATTATCTCGTGCATTGGGAGTAAAAGGCTTTTGACCGATATTGGGACAAAATGCATCCTTAATGGTGGACACACTTCATGCCTTTGCTTCCTTTCAGTAGTAAATTCATTTTGCAAGAGTCCTCTGATCCAGACAGCTGTTCAAGTCCTCTTCAAGACAGCTGTTCACCAACTTCTCAGATCATCCCCCATCCAAAACCCATGATCTTTTCCACCCCCATTAACCCTCCCACCCCTCTCCCTCACCCTCCCCCCCCCCCCACCACCCCACTTCCTTCCAAATTTCCAGGTTTTCCTTCTTGAGACTTTGCTTCTGTATCCATCATGTCCACCTATTGCCTCCTCCCCTACCCCTCATTCCTCTCCATATCCCATATTTGTCCAAGTCTCCCTCTATTTTGTCCCTTATCCCTGCTAACCCTAACCCCTCCTCTCTTTCTATGTTTCATTTTGTTCTGCTGCGTCCTGGTCCAGTCACTGTTCTTTATCTTCCACGAACCTTGATTTTATATACAAAACAAACAACAAAAGTCCTTCGTGTGCTCATCGTGTGCAATTTTGGGACGTGTGTGTGTGTATATATGGGAGGGGGGATTACATGTATATCAGGTGTGTTAATGGCAGCAAACTGAGGTTGTGAACCCCTCACCCACCCATCAACCAACAAACCTCTGTCCTGCTTTCAGCTGATAGTTTCCAAAATTACTTTTAAATTGTCTGTTTCCCCTGGTTTCTGGGGAATCTCAAGCTCTTGATATTATTATTCACACCACGACTGTAGGCCGAGCGCGTGACTATAGTGATTATACCGTCTGTGTGGTTGTTTGTTTGTCGACAGAATAACTGGACAACGAGGGCAGCTAGAATCGCTAAATTTGCCAAAGAGCAGTTCACTCCAGGTCTTTCAAGCACTTGGTGCACCACCTTCTCATGTCATCCCCCATCCCTACCCATGATGCTTTCTACCCCCATTAACACTATCTAACCCAACCCTCTTGCAGGTTCCCGTGTTTCCTCTCCTCCTCCCTCACTTCTCTTTTCCTATTCATTCATTGCCTTGCTTCTTGCATCACACCGTGCCACAACCGTCAGTTCGTTGCCCTTTTACCCTCATTCACCTCACTTTTCCTTGAGCCTCAATGTTGTACAAAACAAGTATTACAGCTGCAGTTTCAAGACTCGTGTGGATTCGCTCTGCCTGAGAATTGTCCCCACTGTGTATGGTATGGACCATGGGATAAAATTGGGCTGTTGCTGGCACAAACTCAACTGATGGACAATGGTAGTAATTGCTAACAATGATTTTGCACCATTGTCCCTTAAACAATTTGAACTGCTGCAAAAAAACAAACTCGAGCGGCACTCAGTGGAGCTCATACATCCGCCAGGTGTTTCTCTTGGACAGTTTACGTTTTGTGTCCCACTGATGGGTCTGATTCTGCATCCGGACCTGAACAAAAATCTTATCGGCTTGTTCTTGTCACCTACCCAACTCGTCCATCAAGTTTTGTCATAATCCATCGACAATTTTTTGAAATATCATGCTATTCTGTATATCGTTTGTGGGCCCCCTTCTCTCAATGGTGATGAATCACTTAAAAAATTAAATAATACTTAATTATTAAGTTTTTAATAAATATAAATAAAATAAAAATTTAAAAAAATTATTGGTTCCGCATCTGGATCTTCAACAAAATCTAATCGTTTTGTTCTTGTCAAACACTCAACCTGTCCACCAAATTTAATCCAAAAACGTCTAACCTTTTTGAGATATCGTGCTATATATTGTTTTTGGCCCCATCTCTCAATAGTGAAGAAATGGTTAAAAAAAAAAAATTATTCTCATATCCGGATCGAGATCCAGATCGTCTCCAAAATCAAATCGATTTGTCCTTGGCAGACACCCAACCCGTGCACTAACTTTCGTCTGAATCTGTTGGAACGTTTCGAGATATCATAATACACATTATATAGTTTTTAACCCAATCACTCAATGGTGAAGAATCGTTCAAATAAATTTCTGGATCCAGATCCAGATCTTCACCAAAATCGAATAAATTCGTCCTTGTAACACACCCAAACTCTCTACGAAGTTTCGTCCGACTAGGTCCAACAACCTTTTGAGATTATCCTACTCACAGAGAGACAAACAAACAGACGGGTGAAAGCACAACCTCCGTCCACCTTCGGTGGCGGAGGTAACAAATGATGGGTCAATTGTTTATTGTGGTGAAAAAGTGTTTAAATGGTTACAAACTGATCTGTGAAGCAAATGTGCCATCCCCTGTCCAGCCTCAGCAACAGGTTAAGAGACATGGCACTCTTAAGACCTGGCTGTTTTACACGCAGATGTTTATATGTGCAACTTTGTGAAAGCAAATCCTTCTCGAGTTGCCCCGGGCGTACATATTTGCACAAATTTTGGAATGTCTGTTCTAAATCTGTCCTTGCGGACGCTTGATTGATCCTGTTGAAAATTTTCTAAAGAACAACCCGACTTTGTCTTTGGGTTATGAAACTGGCTTAGTCGGTTCTTTCCACGATTCTCATCCCCTCAAGCTTTTGAACCATTTGCGTGCCACCAATGATGATCATCGGAGTTTGAGTTGTTCTGGAGTGGGGAATATTTCCATGCCTCAATCTGAGGCTCATGGTGGAACCTGGTCAACGTGTGCGTGCGTGCGTGCGTGCGCAGTCACACCCTGGTTTACGTCGGGGATGAGTTCCTGAAAAGTACGACGAATATCGAAATTACTGAAATCAAAATGGTTTTTCTCAAAAAACAAGGAAGAATTGATTCGATTTTGGTGAAGATCCGAATCCGGATACGGATACGATAATTATTTAATCTTTAAAGTAATTCTTCATCATTGAGTTGGAGGGCCAAAAACGATGTAGTACTGTAGAGCATGATGTCGAGTTTGAATTATTCTATATGGCTATATAGCATGAAACTACTTGGCCAATTTACATACGTGCTGTGTGTGTTATACACTCCTAAACCGCTGGATGAAATGAGTTGAAAAGTGCTGTCGCTTGTTGAAACGTCGACTCTGAATGTGCTTGAAACGTTCCATTAAGTTAGGATGGCCATCTGCAACTTAGATTTTTATTTGATGTGAAAGTGGTGAATTATCATATCTGCCGATGCACTCCTGCTCTGCTTGCTGGACAGAAGAACTTGAAATCTGGATGTTATCCATAAACAAATAAATCAAACTCTCAGAAGTTCTAAAAATCATTGTGAAATACATGAGTTATCTGTGTAATAGTATTGTTGCGGTTGTGGAAATTCACAGAACATCATTCAGGTTCCCCGAAGATCAGTTATTTCGATAAGTATGTGTTTCAGGTTAGAATCCCCACCGATGTGCAAAGGGAATTGTTCGTGTGCTGGGCTGCGAATTTTTGAGGTAGCCATTTTTCTTTCTCTATCTTTTATTTTAAAACAACACAACGTCCTCATCATCGACAAACAACGCCATCTTCGCAACCCAGCATCTCCTACAACACAAAACAAACAGCAATCGTCATCTCCTCACCATCGACAAACAACGCCAACCATCTCCTGAACAAACAACGCGAGCCGATTTGCATAAACGGATCAAAACGAGGGCTTCCGCGAAACCAACTGGTGACGTCGGACTTGGGGTTTCCTTCGAGGGGTGAGAGGTCGGAGGTGACGAGTGGGTGGAGCCTGACCTCGGGTGAGAGTTTGAAGGGCGGGCGTCCAGCCTTATAAAAAGGGCGGAGTCGAGTCAGAGTGAGTAAGTCGTCGGTGGTGAAGCAGTGAGTGGAGTGTTGGTGGCGTAGAAGAAGGGAGTGCCAGACGAGAGTCGGAGGTCGTCGGAAAACAGCCGGAGAGGAGGTCCTGCCAGCTGCGGTGGAGTCGAGCAAGCTGCGTCGTGGTCCGGGCGAACGGCCCTGAGATGGTCGAGTGACATCGCTGAGGTAGTGAACGGGCCCCCAAGAGCATCAACTAAAAGAGCAAAAGACCCATTCACTCCTCCGAGCGCGTCGCCAGCCAGGCCCGACCGACCAGGCCGCAGTGGAGGCCGGGCGACCGAGGGGAACCGAGCAAGCCGCTCGCCAAGCTGCTCAAGCCGCTCGCCAAGCTGCTCAAGCCGCTCAGCGACTGGCGCATTACGACTCGAGGGCCAAGCAAGAGACACCAGTGGTCACGACCCGAAGACCTTCGAGCCGTCACAAGGGGCGGTCAGGTAACCTGCCCGGCCTCTCGTGAACCTTTGGTCATCCAGGCTCCGAGTTGGAATAAAGGCTCACGAGCCCGTTTCTTTTCTGGGGTTTTGTTTGAAAGTGTTCTGTGGCGCCTTGTTTTTATAAGTAGAATTAAGTGCGTGCCTGTACATAATAGACATTGGCTGTTGGCTTTGCTTGTGTCATATCCCCTTCCCCCATTGATTGCTCATTTGTAATAATAAATGTCCCCTTTTGTTTGAATGTCAATCTGCTCGTTGCGTCATTTCCTCCCATTGACTTCCACGGTGCGTTCGGGAAATTAGCCGGCTATTAAAGCCAAATAAAAGTGGTCATTTGGTCCGACGGAACTTGGCGATTAAAACCGCTCGGCATCGCACACGGAACGAGCGTGCTTAGCGGCTCGTTTCACAACAAGTCCCGTCGAGGTATAAATTCTCGGTACTTCTGTCTGCACGGATAATTAGGTATATCGAGATTCGGCGATTAACCCTGTACCGCGTGGACAGAATATTGAGTTTATGGTGCGTTAAGGCACCCGTAGCAGGTTTCCGGAGTTGTGCGGAAGCTACGACTGAATTCCAGTTTTCGGCGGACGCGCGACTGCGGTTGGGCCTTAAGCGGTCGTGCGTGGCTGTCCGAACCGGCTAATTCGCAACGGTATCATGAAAATCATAGATGTGGGGCGGAGGGCATTGAAACATCGGGCTCGTTACAAGCAAAATCGAATTTTTTTTTTTTTTTTTTCAAGTGGATTGATCAGTCGATTTTGTTTGTCTTTCGCCTACAGGTCACAATTCTATAGCGAACTTCATGAAACTTTACCAGGTTGTGGAGGTAGTCTCAACTGAGAAGCCGATTGATTTTGAGGTCCAAGATCAAAAGTCATCTTCAAGTCAAATTTCTGAAATCGTGACGTTTTCATCCGATTGACTTGAAATTTGAACGAGATTTGCATATTGCGTCACTGCAATTATTTTTGGGAAACTGCAGTTATTTTTAGCAGCGTCTCGCTTAGCGAACGCTGCTCATAGAGAGCTCGGCGTTGTTGTTGTTGTTGTTGTTGTTGTTGTTGTTGTTGTTGTTGTTGTTGTTGTTGTTGTTGTTGTTGTTGTTCTTCTTCTTCTGAAGACAAAACCTTAATCTCTTGGACTCGGCTCTTGTATATACAAGATCCGGATCTCCTTAAATACTAAGCACTTGTACACATCCTCACATAGACGGTGCCTTTTGAGATCGTCTATCATGAACTTTTAAATATATTTGGACATTTGCTTTAAAGTTTCGAAAAGTTCACGTTACGATTTAAAGAATATTCCATTTATCGTATTGTAATTTCGTAAATACACGATATATCGTAAATACGTAAAGACATTAATGACGGGTTTCGCTATTGGCTTAATCAAGGCACGTGACGAAATATCGGAATTTGTTGTTGTTTTGTTTTTGTTTTTTTAGCCGACAAAATCTTAAGGACGCTGCTCGTGGACACGTTTGTCCTTGTTTGGGGGATTGGGAAGCCAACTATTTTTTAAGATCAAAAGGTCAAAGGTCAACTCAAGGTCAAACTTCGAAAATCATCAATTTCAATCTGAAAAATCATCATTTTCATCCTATTGACCTGAGCTTTGATTAAGATTATCAATTTTAATCTTGATGCAATGAACAACCTTTGGAGGGGGGGTGGATTTTGCAAGTATCATGCTCTGCACAACGTATTTTTCTTGTTTGTTTGTTGCTTGTGAAATTGAAGATTCGCAAGTACGTATATGGGTCAGTCTGTCTGTCTGTCTGTCTGTCGCCTACAGGTCACAATTTTAAACCGATCTTCTCGGAACTTCACCAAATGGTAGAGTTGGACAAAAGCAAGAAGCCTTTTTATTTTTGAGGTCAAAAGGTCATCATAGGGCAAAGATCAACAACACAGGTCTATTTCTAAAAATCCTCAATTTTCATGCGATTGAGTTGAAATTTGGAAAGGATTTGCATATCAGGTCACTGAATTCAGCCACCAATTATTTTTAAGGTTTAATTTGTTTTGGGGATTTCACAAGTATCGTGCTCTGCACGATGTCTTTCTTGTTTGTTTGTTTGTTTGTTTGTTTGTTTTTGCGACGAAATACGTTGAAACTCTTGGCCTCGTGGTGTGCACGGGTTCGTTCAACTCAGCTGGGACGGCACCCTTTACCTTGAAGTCCCCCCCAACCACCTTTCTGCTCCTATAGTGAGTGGGTGTTTCTTGTACACGTCACATTCTTATAGCACGTTGGATTACCTACCGGCCACAGATGGGTTCACGTGAGAATGCTAAACAGGGCACTTTGCTGCGAAAACCGTCTTCTGAAGTTAAGCCTCATGTTTAAGCATCGTGCGTCGGTTTACATGCTGATTAGCTGCCTCCCTTTAAACGGTGACACAATTATGTCGCACCCTGTTTCTCTACCGACAATTTGGTCCATTAAAGCTAATATGTGTATCATGTGATGCTCAAGTTAAAAAATAAAATAAAAATAAAGGCTGAAAATTCTGGTAAAAGGTTTTGTGATGTCACATTGTCATTCATTCATGTACTCTGCTCGAAACAGAGTATGAGGTTCTGCTGAGGGATAAAAACAAGAAAAAAATGTTTGATTTATCCTCTGTGAAAGCTGATGTTTTTGGCTTTACCCTTTAGTGAAGCAAAAGAGGGTGAAGGGCTTCTCTTGTGCTGCCCACACAAACCACTAGTTCTGTGCTTGAATTTGCATCTACATACCTCTGCGATGCCTGGTGTAGGCTTCATGGTGAGGGTTGCTGGGCTTGGGATCCTGGGATCCTGATCTCAAATCCTACTCGGCTGTTGAAGTAATACCAGGTGGGGTTGACTCTGCCTGTCATCCTTCAGAGGTCGGCGAAATGATTGCCAGCATGCTGGTATACTGTGTCGGAGTGGCGACCCGTCCAGGATTGTGTCCAATAGCCAAAGGAGACTACTTCGGCAGCACCAACGCTCTGCACAGGGTATGATCCCGATGGATGGATGGATACCTCTGCTGAGGTTCTTTCTCTACAATCCTGGATGATTCGCCACTCCCATGGAAGACACTGAATTGAGGCAGGAATTTGTTTGTGGTGCCGGTGGTGGCTCAACTACTCTTCCTGAAGAACATCGTGGGATCTTTAAGATCTACCAACTGATCTTATCCGACGTGACACCAAGTTTGACATTCATCTGAGGGATGACACGCACGATGTATGCAGAACACCACGATGACAACTTAAAGCCGGGTCAGGATTTGAACCCAGACTTAACAACAGAGGTGAGTGTATACATCTTAGTTAGCTTTTCAATTCCTCACATAATTGTGTGTGTGTGTGTGTGTGTGTGTGTGTGTGTGTGTGTGTGTGTGTGTGTGTGTGTGTGTGTGTGTGTGTGTGTGTGTGTGTGTGTGTGTGTGTGTGTGTGTGTGTGTGTGTGTGTGTGTGTGTGTGTGTGTGTGTGTGTGTGTGTGTGTGTGTGTCCCACATCACATGTGATGACTTGTAAGTTTTGTGGGGATATGCAATGTATCTGACGATGAGTTTGACAAAATAGCTTGGAGGAATGCACACTCCCCTTGAGTTGTCTAGCCTGGGTTCAAATCCGACCCATCGATAAGCTGTTGTTCTTGCGTTTTGCATGCAGGGTGATGCCTTGTTTGTGTGCCATTCGTCTGAAGGATATGAAGCCAGAGACCTGTCCACCAGCAGTGGTTTTTGGTGGATGTTGACGATCCCTCAGTATCTTTCTCGTAGATGAGGCGTGTTATTCCCGGTACCATGGCCAGTTCACAATTCCTGCCCTGACTGATTACTGGGAAGGCAATGGTAAACCACCTTACAGGAACTCAACATGACCCTTGCCAAGAGACTGCTTCGGCAGCTCTGGCATTCTGTTGAGCGTCTGGTCCATTGATGATGATGATCTGACTGCTGTTATAACCAGCATCACTCTCAAGGCAGTAAAATTTGATTGATCCATTTATAACATCATCAGGTGGCATGAACTGATCTGTTGTTCCTCATTGTTTCGGGACAGTAGTTGGACATTTTGAGCACCATATGAGTACCAATATGATCACGCAAGGCGTACCTCCGGGTTGCTGATGGCAGAGCTCTTATAATTGCGAGCTCGGATATCTGTTCTGTAACCTCCCAAATGATTAGAGGAAGTTCTTTCTGGTCTTGGCCCTGCTTCGACCTTTTTTTTTAATCTGGAGCCTATTTGTATCGCAGAATCAAACGAGTAACACCACCTTTATTATTAACGAATGAGTGGTGACAACATCTAACTGCCGAGAGATTCCTGTTTGATCGTAGCATTCTTGCAGATATGTAAGGTGTCAGTAATTTTGGCTTTAAAGATTATCAGCGATTATTTTGTAATCGATTACACTGGCTTACTGAGAACGGATGAAGTTTCTTGACTATTTACAGATTACAAAATTCTGCTGAACCTCGCAAATTGTGTTCATACAGACACCGAGATTAGAAACGGTTTAAGTAGAGATGAGATCCTCATTCCTAAGTGTCACTATCTGGGATTCAAACATTTAAAATCCATAAACATGTCATAAGTTTTGAGAAAGTTCATGGACATCCACGCTTGAATTTCAGCCGGCAAGAACAAATTATCGTTTGAATGTAAAGTACCATGATATCACGGAAGTCATTCTCAACTGACTTTCTTTTACCTCCACCCCACCACCCCCATTTTCAGGGAAGGTTCGGAGGGAGCAACCTGATTGGAAAGCCCCTCAGGGCAGCCAGCTTCCAGTGCTATGCCTGTACAATAGCCTGACCCGCAAAAAGGTACACGAAAACATGTTCATTCAAAAATGGAGAAATTGAATAGGTATCAACTACCTGATATGTCCTTGCTACGAGTGCATAAACATAGGGGCAATGCCCCAGGGTGCTCACCTGGTCGCGGCTGGATGAGATGACCAGGGAACCACTACAAAGTAAAAAACCTCTGGATTTTACAAAAAAAAATTTTTTATTGCCGTGAACCAACTTTGGTACATCATGGGTGATAAACGTTATGGTCAAGTTTCATCAAAAGTGTTTGTGCAGTTTCATAGAAGAAAGCATTTACATATTTTGGGGGGCAATCCCCCCATGCACCCACATAGTCCTCAAATATTATTGTTGTAAACAATCTTTGGTACATCACGGGCGATAAAGGTTGTGGTCAAGCTTCATCAAAATTGTGTGTGTGGTTTCAGAGAAGAAAGCATTTACATATTTTGGGGGGCAATCCCCCCATGCACCCACATAGTCCTCAAATATTATTGTTGTAAACAATCTTTGGTACATCACGGGCGATAAAGGTTGTGGTCAAGCTTCATCAAAATTGTGTGTGTGGTTTCGGAGAAGAAAGCAAATACCTATTTTGGGGGGCAACCCCCCTTCCCCCCGGTAGACCTCTTTAGACCCCAATTTTTTTAATGGTGTGAACAAGCTTTGGTACATCACGGGTGATGAAGGTTGCGGTCATGTTTCATCGGAATTGTTTGTGCAGTTTCAGAGAAGAAAGCATATAATACTTTGGGGGGCAATCCCCGCATGCACCCACACAGACCTCGACTTTTTTTAATTGTTGTAAACAATCTTTGGTACATCACGGTTGATAAAGGTGGTGGGCAAGCTTCATCGCCATCGTGTATGTAGTTTCTGAGAATAAAGCAAATACCTATTTTGGGGGGCACCCCCCCAAAAAAAATGCAGTTTCAGCGAAGAAGTTGCAAGTATTTGTGGACGGACGGACTGATAGACTGACGGACGACTCGACATCTTGTAAGCTCTCCGGAACTACGTTCCAGGTGAGCTAAGAATAAACATTTGTTTGTGATAAACTGATGTGTATTGAGTGCATGGAACTACAGGCAGCTGACGCTCTTGCCCATCGGAAAATTAAATCCATAGTCATTGAACTTGGAATGTTCAACAATGTTGAGTTGTAAGTTATTCACCGTCCCCCCCCCCCCCCATTACAAATCCCCCATTCTTATCCTTTCTTACCCAGGAGGAGTTTGTTCCACAGAATGGTCGACAAGTATTGTGGTACAGCTGCGGTCCAACAGTCTATGATGCTTCACACATGGGACATGCACGGTAAGAAGAGACAAGGGTTGGAGTGTAGCTTGCAGGCATTGGTCAATATGGGACGTTCAAAATTGTATACGAATGCTAACAATGCCTTTCATGCATGCAATGTGTGAGTGTTTACAAATGACTGAGTTCTGCTCGCTGGGCATTCTCACCTGTTGTTACGAGCACAAAAGCTGTAATTCAAATCGTCTTTTGAACATAATTTTCAGCATTTCAAATGGTTATTTTTTTGTATACCTTGTCGAGGCTCGTATGGGAGCTAGCACACAAAGCACAGCAAGGGGGGCATGAGACGAGGGGTGGGAAGGACAAAACAGTGGGGAACAGAGACATTAGGAGATCTGCGGAAGGGAGAGGGATGGGGCGGGGAACCATGGGGTATACAAGATGGATATTACAGGGACTTTCAGGAAGAAAAACAGGGAATTTGAAGGAGGTGGGTTTGGGGTGGATTAACGGGGGTAGAAAAGATCGAGAATTTGGATGGGGGACGATAAGAGGTGGTGGTGAACAGCTGTTTTGAAGGCCTGGAGGGAAGAATGGGATTGAACAGAGTGAGGAAGTTTATTCCAAAGGCGGGAAAAAATGAAGAATGAAAGAGTGAAGGTGAGCAGTGATTCGTGATTTTTGTAGTTTTACCACAAGGGGGTTGATGGCGGACCTTGAGCGCCTTGCGGAAATATGGTGGGGACAAATTGCAGACAGAGCAGGTGGGGCGAGACCGGAGAGGAGACTGTAGAAGACAGAAAGACCATTGACCTGCTTGCGGTGAGAGAGTGAGTGGCCCAAAGACTCAGCCTCATCGCGGGAGGTGCCAATGATCCGAAATGCCTTGGTTTCCCCAGTGTGAAGCCGAGAAAGGTGGGAGGCAGGAGCATCCGCCCAGAGGGGAGAGCAGTACTCCATCAGGCTGCAGACGAAAGCTTTGTATGTGGTCAGGAGCTCAGGTGGGCCGAGGAAGGACTTTGCACGACGGAGGATGCCCAGTCTGTAACTGGCTTTGGAGGCCAGGTTGGAAATGTGGATTTCCCAGGAAAGATCATGGCAGATAGCGAGACCCAGAAGCTTGCAAGAAAGGACTTCTTCCAGAGGATTTTTGAGAAATTAGATGGGGGGGGGGGGGTCCAAACAGTCCTTTCAGAGAGACATAGTGAGAGTGTGAGATATGTCCGGATTGAAAGACATGTTCCATGTGTTGGATCATCCAGATCTGCAGAGAGTGAAGAAGATGCTGCTTGTCGGTCTGAGGGATGACAGATGGTACAGCAGAGGGTGGAGTCATCAGCAAAGAGATAAAGAGGATTTTCCAGAGAGTCGGAGAGATCATCGAGGAAAACCAGAAAAAGTACAGGGCACAGAACACAGGAAGAGGGGATGAAACGACTCCATTTAGGGCCACATGTTGACTGTGACAGGAGAGGAAGTTTGCAAGCCATGAGTGGAGATGGCCTTGGATACCATGGGAAGAGAGTTTGTTGAGCAGGGCAGGGTGCCAGACCGTGTCAAAAGCACGTGGTATGTGTTACGGATATGGCTTTGATTTCATGTCCAGCATTGAGGACCTCCATCGGTTGTTGGGAGAGCAGAAGCAGCATATCCAGGGTAGAGTGACCTGGTCTGAAACCAAATTGATGATCGCAAATCAGGCCACTGGAGAAGAGGAAAGATTTAATGTCTGAAGCGATGATGGATTCCATAATCTTGCCGATGATTGGGAGAAGGCTGATTGGTCTCTAGTTACAGGGATCTGTTTTTGCACCTTTTTTATGCAGGGCAGTAATGTTTGCTGATTTCCAAGCAGGTGGCAGATGGCAGATGACCTTGAGCAAATGAGAGGGTGAATATAACAGAGAGAGGGTGAGGAAGAGCAGAGCAGCAGGTTTTTTAGGACACGTGGGCTGATGCCGTCTGGACCGGTTGCAGAATCTGAGTCGAGGTTTGACAACAAGCCCTCCACCTTGTCAGGAGAAAAGGACACAGAGTCCAAGGACCGTTGGGTGCGACTGTGTAAGGTCGCTACAGAAAGTGATGGGTTTTGGACACAAGATTTCGATGCAAACACTGCGTTTAGGCATACAGCCTTTTCACGTGCGGTATCAGCAGTGCGGCCATTTGAGGTAATGGAGGGGGAACATACACCAGAAACAGATTTGATTCGATGCCACCAGGATTTGGAGGAGGGAGAGAGGTTTGAAAGTTCCGACTTGAGATGAGAAAGATGTTGTTTTCTGGCTCTCCTCGGGGTTGATACACACTTGTTCCAAGCTTTATGGAAGGTACTGAGATTACCCTCATTTGGGTTTGCTTTCCATGAGGCAAAGGCAAGTTGTTTCAGGACAACTGCCTCACCACAAGCTTCAGTGAACTATCGGTGGAAGGAAGGGTAGGACAACTGAAGACGAGAGGGGATAAATCTGTGCATGAGGGAGAGCACGTTTCTTTGAAAGAATTCCCAGGATGAGTTTATGTTTGAGAAAGTAGCGATAGGAGACCAGTGTAGAGGTTTGATGGCTGCTTGGAGACCCTGCCAGTCGGCTGAGTGAAATACCAGACTCGATGGCGCTGAGGTGGTTCTCTAATAATAGCCAGAGAGATGTCCACTTTGACAAGGGCGTGGTCAGAAGAACTAATTGGAGCGGAGGAAGAACAGATATTTTCAAGGAAGTTTGTCAAAATCAGATCCAGAAGAGATAGAGTACCAGTTGTTGAGATCCGGGTCAGGAAGTTGACCGATTGAATCACAGGAAGCTTTTGCTGAAGTGCCATGACTGGTGAGAGAGGTACCCACACCTCGCCAACTGGTATGATGACAATTGAAGTCACCACATATTGTTGTGGAGCAGTAGAGTCGTCTCCCTCCGAACACCCGGAATTTAGGTCGTGACTCTCGGATAAGTCCGGGAGTTCACGGGTCCCTTTGCGGACCGTGGTCGCCAATATTTTGACGGCGTGTGTTAGGGTTATTTGCCTAATTTCAATGTACCTAAATACCCACGTCATCCAACTACCGGGGAAAACCACACCCTCAACAGACCTCGGGCAGAACGGACCGTTTACCGAGCCCGATCCGGGTGTAAACCGTGCAGGGATTACCAAGATCCGTCGGACCAAATGAACAATTTACCGGCTCAAACGGCCTCACTATTTCTCAAGTCCGAACCATGCTGGGTCAATCAAAGAAAGGACAGAAACGAACTGGAACATTTAAACAATTATTTTATTTACAGGAATAAAAGAAATGGACGAAGTGTAGACTTATTCACAACTATGTGCAAGCAAATATTTACAATGATCATAAACACTTAAACATTTTTATTTATAGGACAGCACCACATTTCTTTTTCTGAACTCTCAACTCTCCGAACTCGAACAAGCACACAAACTCTCCACACACGCACACACTGAGGGTCGCGTCGTCCTTTATAGACCGCTCTGAGCGGAGCGGGGCCTTGGTGGAGCTGACGCGCTGATCGCCCCGATTGGACAGGGACCTCCATGGATTGGCCATTACCCCGCCCCCTCTACGCGTGTCTGTACCCCTCATGCTAGAGAAACGACAATGTGTTGGAATGCAGACCAATTCGATGAAGTTGAATCAAGCATGCGAGGACCTTGCCTCGTATGTTGGCAAAACACTTCCAGTGACACGAGGTGCTTCAGCAAATGGCCACATTCACTATTAGACACATCTATAATGACAATCAGGAAAACGTTAGGTGAAGCCAGAGCACGGAAGTGGGGTCAGATGAAAAACAAGTCCACGTTCCACATCCCACCAGATCCAGATTCTCACAATGTGCATGTGACGCGAGTTAACTACCAAGTTTACATTCAACTAAACTATGACAAGCCGGATGCACCCCCAAATCCCACCAACCATGGATGGACAATTAAAGACGTTAGATGTGTGTCAGTGAAGTATACCTATAATGCACTCCCAAGAAGTTTACATGACTTGGTTGAACAAGAACAGACATTGTTGCACGATGATGAGGCTGAAAGTAATGATGAAGTTTGTGACTCTGGAGCCAGCGACTCAGATCGTGACTGAAGGATTACATGTATGTGTTTCAATGGAGATTTCATTTCATTTAATTTACAACTGTAAAAACATTGCCACAGTCAAAATATAAGAGATGTTAATATTATTTTATTATGACTGTCTTAGATAAAGGACTGTTTGGACAGTACATCAAACTTTGGTCAATGCAAATTACAAGAATACTTACCGGGAAAGCATCAATTGCCGGGAATTCAGATAATTCATGTTTTATTTCATTTTTTCCATTGAAACACTGTTGCCCTACAGACAAAATGAGCGAATGGTGATATTCTTTCATTATATTACTGTTCTAGATAAAGTACAGGAGGGACATACAAAAGAATGGTATAACCTTCCTGAACAGTGTAAAAGTTGAGAAATTGATATTATGTACACATCATGTTCTGAAAATAAAGACAATGATTGTGTCCTTCTCTTCTTGTCTCAATTTGTTGTGTACTCCCACATATAAACAAACATTTACTTGCATGAAAAGATTCACTGCCAATAATATTATGAGAAGAAAATTGATTTTTTTTTTACTATTTTCCAGATGTTACTCGATGACAATCTTGGATTTGGCCCCCGAAAAGTTATATTTCATATTTTGTGACTTAACCCTTAAATATAACAATCTGGAATGGTAATATATCACATCCTTGACCTTCAAAACATGTGTTTTGACCCAAAAATCATAAAAATCGGACATGTAGAACCAAAGATATGCAATTTTTGATATACTGGAAGTAGCACGGCAGCCATTTTGAATTTTCGCATCTGGCCGAGTTAGCCCACATTTTCAAGAGGTTCACCCCAGCTCATTTTAATCGGCACCCTCAAATTGACTAAAATCAACCTTCAAACCTTGGTCCCGGAAAAACGGTCACAGGACCCAATTGTGGGAACTCTACTATTCGGGCCTCCATTTAGAATTTCAAAATGGCCACCGCCGAAAATCTTCTTTTAAAAATAATATTGCAAATTAACCATAACTATCCATTCAAATGTCATACAATATTTAATTTATTTTATCTAAACTCGTATAAAGGGAACAAAGATTCATTAGAAGCAAACTAAGAGCACTAGAAATACTCTAAATATTGGAAAAAATTCAAGATGGCCACCTGATTTCGGGGTTTTTTTCGATGTAAAATGCCATTACTTTTGAACCAATAGACATAGGAGATGTTTTTGGTGTTTAATCTTATGTTTTGGCACAGGAAGATTCCAATAATAATAACATATTTATGATTGGAACACTCTTTGCCAATCCTCCAAAACATTTAACAGAAATAATATAGAGCATGTAATTCAATATAAATTTATTTGGGCGGTTATACAATTCGAAGATGGATAAGTTTTTTTTTTTTTTTTTCAAAGGTATGAAAATGCTACATGTATAAATCAGGAGTGTCAATGTTACTGATTAAACATTTATAATTGTCATTGCTTCAATCATCTTCTCGATCTTCACCAATCCTTGGTGGTGTTATGTTCGTACAGCTGTCGCCTTCCCCACCACATTTGCAAAGTTCGGTACAGACCACACTGTTTCCTCTGTATGAGTACCTTCTTCAACACTGATTTCTCACAGTTACACCTGACGAACTGCAGCACTGAGACTGGAGCTGGTGCAACCTGAGAGAACAATCAGTAGCTTTTTGTCTTTGTTTCACCACCCCAAGGTCAAAGGGTCAAGAAAAGTTGGGTTCAATACCATATCCTGGCACCAGATATCACACTGGACATGGGCACGGCGTATATGTTCAATCCATGCTCCATGAGTCGGTGGCAGTTTTTCAACTCCTTGTTCATCTGTGAATTGCTTGAACAAAAACCATCTCGGCATCTTTGCTTGCCCAAAGTGGACTCCAACTGGAGAGAAAAGAGAGCAAAGAAGCTCTTCACAACCACGAAGAACTTCTTCAGATGGCTCATCCCCTTCGCCAAGGTCAGCTAGTGCTCTCAGAATGGTGGGGCTTGCCTTCAGGAAAGTTGTAAAGCACCCCTTCTTTCCCTTCCCTTGGATATGTCCTGTCGTATCACTGCCTGTGAGAGCATGCCAGTTGATCAAAGCTGCTGATTTCTCTGGGCCAAGCTTGTCATATATATAGGCTGTAGTAAGGCTTTCCGTCATCTTTCGCTTGTGCCCATGATTAGTGCAGAATGGTTGCCAAGTAGAGGTGTTCTTCGTAGAGCCAAAAGTAGCACATCAGTGTCTTGTGAATATATGTGGACATTCATTCCATTGCTCGCAACTTCTACAGCATGATAAATTATAAGTGTCCGCCTCATCCTGTGTGCTGACACCGGTTATTGTTTCAACTTCATAATTTGTCATGACCTCTTTCCGTGTTGCAGTCATAACCTTGACGGTACTGTAGTGGATGAGCTGATGGGAAAGGTAGAGAGTTAGTGAATCCTTTGTGCTGCTGCTGGCGAGAAACATATTTTTGTCTTTGATGCCTGTTGAGTCTTGAACAATGTAGGATTTAGTTCCCTTCAGCTTGCCTTTCCGCCGCTCTCTCGTCTGCTCCTTCAGTGATGCATTCTTGGTGTAATTATCAAATATAACTCGCACTTGACAATATCCAGGAGCCTTTGAGTCAATGAGTGTGACAAAAGATGTTGCAAGTTCTTTGCAAGTCTTGAAATTTTTGACTGCCATTAATTCCTGTACCACTCCCATTCCATCAACTACAAGACATGTCTCAGATCCCTCTTAAAACTCGGCAGGTTGTGCAGAAGCTTGAGCTGTGTCATTGGCCACCAGATCTTCCAGAAGCTTTATCACTGTGCTCTTGTCTGTAGTGGGATGAATAGATCCATCTGGTGCCATGAGAATTTTGTTGGTGTAGGCAAACTCATGCATGCCAATCACTTCTTGACTCAACAAGCAGATTCGAAAGTTAATGGAAGGTTCAGTTGCACGCTTCTTACATGACTGTTCTCCACAGGATGCCATGGTGAATCTGGAATCGTAACCATAAGTGAAATTAACAAGTTGCCATAAATTTCAATGCCTTAAGTATTTTATAGGATGGGATGTCCACTGTGCATTTTTGGTCTTCTGAAATAAAGCAGTAAGTTATTTGGTTCACAGTGGATATGCATCATATTGCAAGCAGAAAATATTCGTCAGATACCAGTAATAAGTGACACATTCATACCAATATTTCTTGACATTAACATCAAACCTGTTGATATCCATGCAAACAGAGTTCAGATGAACAGTTGCCTCAACTAGAATGCATTTGGTACCCAAACTCTATTTGCACATGTGCTGTATGGGGATTAGATGCTTATAGTCGCGTGGTTGGGTTTTATATTATGGCTCGCCCGCGAGGAGGCTTTTGCAGTGTACTCCCGCACGTATGCAATAAAGCAGAGTTGTTTCTGGCTCCCGTGTCTGCCTGCTTCACGGACACAACAGCACACACTTTGAATTATATGTTCAAAATAACGTTAAATACCGAAAAATAATACATATAGGGTAAAAACGGCAGCCATTTTGAAATTCAAAATGGAGGCCCTAAAAGCTAATAGAAAAACTGGCACCCTTTTTTTTTCTGAATCGGTGAGGTTTATAGATGTGTTTAAACACAGGTGCCAAAAATCTACCCAAAATTTTTGCTTTTTTTTTACACAAGTCCACAGACTATACGGTTTGAATGAATCGACCATACGCTACATTAAAAAGGACGAAGCCTACATCAGGAGTACCGTAGCAGTCAACTACTGCCAAAGCGCAAAAAGGGTGGCAACTGCACGCAACAAGAACATCGTCAGGATGGAATCGACATTGACCCTTTGGATCACCGATTGTAGGGAGAAAACATCCCATTGGACACCAACATCATCAGGGAGAAGGCCAGAAAACCATCGGCAATTCGCTGGAGTAGCAGGTACCGAAGGAGGCGACGAGGATGACCCCGACAACCCCCAACCAGGACCATCGACGGCACCAGATCCAGCAGCAGACCCCATTGAATTTGAAGCCAGCAAGGGCTGGTTTGACCGATTTCAAAAAAGATTCAAACTGAAGATGTGTATCGCTGCACGGAGAAGCCGCATCTGCAGACAAAGAAGCCGCCAAGAAGTACCCGGAGACATTCAAGGCGATCATCGAGGAGAAGGTGTATAAGCCAGAACAAGTTTTCAACATGGATGAGACTGGCTTGTTCTGGAAAAAAATGCCATCCAGAACGTTTATCATGATGGAGGAAGCCCGAGCCCCTGGATTCAAAGCTCAGAAGGACCGATTAACCCTGATAATGTGTGGCAATGCTGCTGGGTTCATGTTGAAGACAGGGCTAATTTACAAGTCTGCGAACCCCAGGGCCATGAAAAACAAAAATAAAAGCCTGCTTCCAGTCCACTGGATGCACAACCCCAAGGCCTGGATTACGAAACTCCTTACGTCCAATTGGTTCCACCAGTGCTTCATCCCTCAAGCCAAAATGTACCTCAGCGACCTCGGAATGGAGTTTAAGGTGCTGCTGCTGATGGACAACGCTGGAGGCCACCCACTGGATTTATCCTACGAGGGAGTGCCGATCGAGTTCCTCCTGGCAAACACAACACCCCTCATCCAACCTATGGATCAAGGCGTCAACCGCGCCTTCAAGTCGCTTTACATTCGCAACGCCCTGCAGCACCTCGTCGAGGCCATGGATTCCGACGACAATTTTTCTCTGAGGGCGTATTGACATGATTTCACGATAGCAACGTGTCTCCAAATAATTCAGAAGGCTCTACAAGAAATGAAAAAAGAAACCTTAAACATCTGTTGGAGGAAGCTGTGGCCAGAATGCGTCCACGAATACAAGGCCTTTTCTCCAGACGAAATTCACCATTCGGCAGTCGATAAGGCGGTCAAGCTGGCGAAGATTCTAGGAGGAGAAGGATTCGACGACATGACGCACGACGACATGAATGACCTCATCGAAACCCACTCTGACCCA